>NC_045451.1:3694859-3875132 GCF_002776525.5 Piliocolobus tephrosceles
AACCTCTGCCTCCCAGTTTCAAGCAATTCTCCTGCTTCAGCCTCCCAAGTAGCTGGGATTACAGGTGCCCTCCACCATGCCCAGCTAATTTTTTGTATTTAGTAGAGATAGGGTTTCACCATGTTGGTCAGGCTAGTCTCGAACTCCTGACCTCAGGTGATCCACCCACCTCGGCCTCCCAAAGTGTTGGGATTATAGGTGTGAGCCACAGCATGCAGCCTTACCAGCATTTCTTACTAATTTTTGGCAATGCCTCCTTTACAGATATTGCTTTTCTTCTGGTGTCTTTACCTCGGCCACAGAGACAGGTGTTCAGTTTCATGGTGGCTGCAGGTGAGGCCCCAGTGTACCCGTAGAGCAGCTAGTGAAGCAGTTGTGCAGGCAGGAGGGCACCACGTCCCCCCGCAGCAGGAATGCACAGGCTAAGCCCCATCAGCATCTGGAGCTGTTCACCGTTACTCCACGGACACCCCTAAAAATGCCCTGACACAGATGACTGGCTGGGAGGCTCTATGGAGGGACCTGTGTGTGTTTATCCAGGAGCTGTTCTCCAAGATCCCTGGCACCCAGCCCATGAGTCCCTGTGTGCCCCCTCTGCCTTGATCTGCAGGATTTGAGACTGCTGTAAAGACCAGTTAAGTCCTGGAACAGTAGCCGGGGGCTGCTGACCAAATAGTTGCTGCTGCCACCCACGATGAATATGGCGTATGGAGAGTTTTCCTTTGAAATTAGATTATGGTTCACAGATCAATAGCTGCTTCTTTATTTAATCTTCCCGAGGGTGACAGCAAACTAGGGAGAGAAAGGAACACGGCTTTATGAAACCTGCCCTGTTGTTCGCTGATTCATGTGTCTCCCACTTGCACACCAGCATCGGGAAGAATTCCTCCCTCTCCTGTCTCTCCCTTGTTTCTGTGGCCACATGTGGCCACTAAATGCATTGGTACCAGGCCTGCAACCAAGGCAGGATGGGGAGCGGGCTCGCGGTGGGAAGGCTTGTCCTGCATCCTCAACTGGGCTCCAGCTGCCTTCCAGCTGGAGGAAGGAAGCACCAACCTCTGGTCTAGAACTGGGCCCCTGGAGCAGCGCCATGGCCAGCACCGCCCATCAACACTTGCCCAGATGCGGCAACACTGTGCCTTATGAGATGCGGGGCTCCCAGGCTGGTAAAGCACCTCCCCTCTAGCTTCCTCAGTGTTAGGCTGCAATTTGTTCTCATCCAGCAGGAAAACATTTAAAAACTCAGGTCTCATCTTTGCGTTCAAGATCATTCACCCACATCTTGGAGCACCACTTCCTCCTGGAGGTGGAGAAGCACCGTCTGTGTGAGCAGCCGGCCTGCCACCACTGGCCCTACTGGATATGCTGGGGAGTCCACTCAGCTGGAAACCGTGCCCAACAAACCTGACAGAAGCCAGTGCTCTCAAACACTGGCTTAGAGAGGACAAGTAGGTCATTGAAAGAAAGACACTATCTGGTATTACAAGTTGTCCATCATAAAAAGGTCTAGCCTATACGGTTTTATTACTTTGCCAAGTCTTATTGTGGTGTTTGAGTTTAGGCTGGACAGTGGCTAAATTTGGAGCTCCTTATTTATTTATACTTTCGTGCAAGAGGGTCACAGTGTGTGTGGACAGAGGCAAGCATGTGTGTGCACAGATTACTGATCTGCCTGGGTGAGGATCCGTCCTTCTGGCTGCCTCACACCTTTCGTCACAAACAGACCTTTCCATAGTTTGGACAGATTGGGTTTTCCCAACTCATGTTGCTTCTCCAGGAATGAAGAACATGAGGCTCCAGGACCACGCGGTTAGTCCGATCACTCCTTTGAAAACATGTTTTATTAAGTTTTTTAATTTTTTATTTTGTTCATGTCAGAGCTCCACACCTTCTGTCTTATCAGATATGCTCTGTCCAAGGGAGCCTGGTGAGTCCAGGGTCTTGGGAGCACATCACGGCGTGGCCTCTGGCATTTCTTTATGACAGTATCCTTCCAGCCATCATAGCCTGCTCTGTGCAGAAGCATGGTTTCAAATCCTGCCCTTGAAACATGGATTAAGCAATGTTGCTAATACGTATTTGTCCCTGCGCTGTCAAACATTTCACTGATTCTGGAGTCTGCAGACAGCTTAATAGCCAGGTCCTCTGTCAACGTGACTGCGGCCGTGTCTCCTTTGCTTTAAGATGCCGTTGAGATTTATTGGAGCAATAGGTGTAGAATGATACCTAGTTAAGAACAGCACCTGGTTATGTATATATCACCACAACTCACTGACATCCAAAGTGACCAGATGAAATGGACAGACCCTGCTTGCCAGTAGGCACTGGCCTTAGTGTGGGAGGTGAGAACACCAGCCTCTGCCCATGCCTCCGCCCCACTGTGCACACGGCCTGTGGAACATGGGCACCCCTGTTTGCGGAAACTGGGATCGGCTGGTGATGGAATTCCTGAGATCACTGATGTAATTGATTGATTTTACTTTCTTTCTTTTTCAAAATACTGTGTAATTGTTCTTCAAGCACAGCACCTCTAGAATAGTTTTGGTTTCTCTGTGTATGATTCTCTAAGACATTCTGCCATTTTCATTCTCTATAGCTTTTAGTGTATAAGAAATAGGTAATTAAACATTATTTTCATCAATTTATGGCAGAGAAGATTGGACTGTTCTTCAAGAGAATATTATCAAATACCTCAATCCAACTATGTTAGAAACTGCATTTTGATTAGTTTAAGAAATAGATTGGCATCCATTTATATATTTATGATGAAGATGAGTGAAACTTAGCCGTACAGGGTTGTGCTAACTCTTCTAGGTAGTATACACTAGGCCACATTTCTCTTCCTGTTAGCATCTCATACTATTCACAACATAGTTGTTTAATAATTATGTATTGACTGAATGAAAAACAAATGGGTACGTAAATGCTTAATTGAAAAAATAAGTCAATCCATGGTTCACATGGCCTTTGATCTGCATGCATTTTCTAAATATATAAATACATGCATTTCTAAATATATCCATGTTAATCCATGCATTTCTGAATATATAGTTATATTTTATATACATAATACTTTTTTACATACAAGGGTCCCTTTTTTTTTTTTTTTTAAATAGTGAAAGAGACTTAATTCTGTCCAAGAGCTGTTTCCTGTTGCTCCTAATAGAGTCCATTTAGGTTCAGGTCTCCACACTAAATCTAAAATTCACTCTGGGGTCTAGGGCATGCATTTCAATTGATTGGAAACAATCATGATAATTCCACCTCTTTTGTCCTGTGAAATGGAGAGACATAGTTCTGTCCTATGAAACAGGAGCCCAGGCCTTCAGCCTGGGCTTCTGGGACAATCATTTTGGCATTTCACCTTTAGCATTAATGAAGAAAAAGCGCAAGTAAAATTAAAAAGATGGAGAATGTAAAATTAAAAAAAAGATGGAGAATGACAAGTGCTGGCGAGTGTGTGGAGCAACTGTTACTCCCCCACGTTGCTGGCAGGTGGGTGAAACCGTATTCCACTCTGGCCATCTGTGTGGCCATTTCTCATGAAGTTAAATATGAACTCAGCAAAGAATCCTGCCATCCCATTGATAAGAATTTACTCAAGAGAAATGAGCACTTGTATCCACACAAAGCTTTGCGTACACTTGCACGTGAGTGTTCATGGATGCTTTCCTTATATTCACCCCAAACTGGTAACAATCCATATGTTCATCATCAGGTGGGTGCGTCGACAAGCGACAGTATTTCCACCAAAGGACAGAGTGCTATGGAGCGGTCCCCAGGAGAGAGCTGCAGCGGGCACAGCAGCATGGGTCAGTCTCCAACACAGGCTGCTGAGTGAAAGGCCAGGCCAAGGGCACCTATCCTGTGTGATTTCACCCCTAGGAAGTCCTGGACCAGGCAAACTCATCCACGCTGACATTCACAGGTCCTGGCTTCCTAGAGGCAGGGTGGGAAAAGGATGGACTGGAGAGGAGTGCACAGGAAACGTTTGAGGTGATGGAGAACTCTACAGCTTTTGCAGGTGATTACAAGAGTGTAATTGCATTTGTCAAAATGCACTCAATTGTATACATAAAGTGGATATGATATTGTGTGTAATTTATACCTTAGTAAAGTGACTTTTAAAAGAAAATCACAGAAATGCAAGAAGGCGACCGTGTCTTCTGCTGCCTGAGCATGCAGTGGGCTCAGGGCACCTGCTGTCCTGTGGCCCTGAGCGGATTCAGCAGCTGGAATGAGGATGGATTCATGTGAGGTGCAAAGGATCCAGTCTTAAGGACATCATTACGCCACTGAATTTCCCAATCCTGGGACGAGTGACTAGGCATTTTGAAATAAAACAAATTTTTCTTATTGTTTAGTCTAATCTTCTTGATGTTGTAAAGTATTTTTGTACTTTTTATTCCTCCTGGTCACTGTCCCCACAGACTACATCTGCATTAATCACTTATTCCTCACCACAGCCCTAGGAAGTAGAGTGGGCAGCTGTAACAATTTTGCTCTGGAAGATGAAAACATCTTTGGATCAGCGAGGGTGAATGACTTGTGCCATGTCACAGTGTTATTTAGGAGGGTGCTGGACCTACCTTTCTGGTTTAAGAAGCCACTCTTCCTCCAGTAACACTGTTGTTAGCCCACAGCTACTGATGACACTATTATTTCCTCCCCTCTTTTCCTGGTCTTCATGTTTTTATTGGTGAATTATCACTTTTCCGTGAAGACAGAGTTGGAAAGATGTTGAGAACTAACCCCCACACTCAAACAGCCTCGCAATGACTGTTTTATAGAGGTGAACATGTACATAAAAGTGGAGGCCTGCCCATCATGTGCGCTGCATTTCTTCGTGGGAGAGAGGGGGGACAGGCACTGTCCTCAACTCCATCGACCCTACGGTGTCTGAAAACAAGGACAGGCCAGAAAATAGGCATTCGTTAGAGGGTCTCTGGAGCCCACTGTGTGACCGGAGGGTCTATTTCAAACAACCAAGAGGGAATTTACTACATGTTACCATCTTGAATTTCTGCCTACATATCAACACTATTTTCAATCTTTGCCCACTTATTCATCCACCTATTAATTCAAGTCTGGATTAATTCTTATTCAAAGACGTTTCAGTTCATGCAGTATTTCAAAACACCCCTAACCAGTGAGGTGGAATCCAAAGAGATAGTGAGAAAACATATTTAAGCCTTCTGACTATCATATAAACTCCAGGTGAGAATCAATCTTTTGGGTGTTGTCTGAATTTATCTTTCCTATTTTAAGCAGTTTTACTTGGACTTCTTTTTTTTACAGAAATCTTTATTTATTTGTGCCTTTTAACATATTTCTCACTGGATGCTGAAGGAAGGAGGTCCATTCTTCTCAGTTTGTCTACCTTTAATGTTAATTATTATAACTCTTGAGTTATTTCGGATTGTATGTAGATAGAGTGGACACGAGGCTATTTGAAGCTAAGTGAACATTGAAAGTGGTCACGTGTAATTATTCAATGTTTTTCTTTACCTTCCTGTCTTTCCAGCTAAAGTAATTCATTGATGCTTTCAATCTTTCATCCCCAAACCCTGTGTTGAGTGTCTATCATAAGCAGAGTTTGGAGTATGTCACTGTATCCTTGATGATATTGAAGCAGAAGTGTTGGCAACCTCCCTACAACTACTCATTGGCAATGTTTGTGAAGACTTGCCAGAGTCACTGAAATTAAGCCTGTGCAAAGGCTGCTCCTGGCTCCTGCCTTCTCAGGGCTGCCCTTGTGACTGCCCCGTTTGTGTTGGCTGCGTCCTTCTTCACCCCACTGTCCGTGTTCAAAAACTTGACTTTGTCTAGATTTCCCTCTCTCCCTTTCTCCCAACAGCTACATAACTTCATTCCATAAAGATTCTTCCTTAGCAATGTCTCTAGCATGAAATCCATTGCCACTGCCCTCAGTTAGAACCAGTGCTTGGTTCAGATTTCCAGTATATTCTGTGTGCTGCAGTCATGAGAATCTTCACTTAAGCTTTCATCTTATCAGCCTCCTAGTAGAAGATTTCAAACACTTTCTCGTGCTTATGAGATAATATTCTGAGCTGCTTGTTTGAAATTCAAGGATCTCATGTCACCCTGATTTACTCTGATTTACTTCAGCCTAAGATGATTGAATTGACACTTTGTATTATTGCACTCCAATAATGTTTAAGCCCTAATGTCTAATAGTAAGAAAAACTGGCTAATTAAATGCTGCTGATAGTGTTTCTATTTCTACATCTTTGTTTTGGTAAAAATATTTTAGTGAGACTTATGGTTACATTAAGCTTCTGCTTTTCAAATAGTTTGAAAAATTGAGAAATTACACTGCTTGATTTAATAGTGCACTGTGCTGCTTGCATCCTGCATGGAGTCGCATTTCTGCTGGTTGGTAGCCTAGAAGCTGCACCATTTTTTTCTGAAGCCCTGAGGTCACCTGCAGAAGACTCTCAGCAGTCCAGAGGAATGGCTGGCACAGCCAGCGAGCATGACTCATGGAACCCGGAGACACTGCTGTGGATTCCCAGAGCCACTGGACGAGGGAAATTCGAAAGGCTGAGCTTACTGCAGTGCTGGGTGTAGTTGCTGACGTTGTTGTTATTTATAAAATAAAAGGCACTATAGCTGTTGGAAGGGCACAGGAGTCTGGGATGCACGTGTTAGAGGACCTTGCTAATTCTCGGTTCTGTGTATCCTTCTCTGTAGACAGCTGATAGATGGGCTTATTTGTGAACATGCCTAAGACATACTAGATTTTCTGACCTGGGCGACTTCCTGTCCTCTCCACATACCTGTCACATCTTTCAGAGCTGACATAAGCCCCACCTGCTCCCCGATGTTGCCACAGGCTCCCAGGACCTTCTGAGCCATGCTGCTGGTTAATTTTGCTCACGCAAAGCAGCAGAGTCAGTCCTTGCCAGAACTGTGGAACCTGCTAAGTGGGCTCCTGTTTCCAGTTTAAAGCTTTTCATTCGGAGGAAGGGAGTTCCTTTGGATTACTAGTTTAGTACAGATTTCTCAGGGTGAGATAACTGGGCCAGACTATGAATGCCATCATAGTTGTAAACCATAATTTGGAGCAGTAGTGATTTGGTTTAGGGTTTGAAATAATTAAACTATCTATTTTATTTTATGCCAAAGTTTATTCCCATGATATATGCATTCTTCATACTCACTGGAAATACCTCTTGTGCTGCTATAACAGAATACCACAGACTGGATACTTATGAAAAAACAGAGATTTATTTGGCTCATGGTTGTGGAGTCTGGGAAGTCCAAGACGAAGGGGCCACATCTAGAGAGGGCCTTCTTGACCGGGCCATCCCACAGTGGAAGATGGAAGGGCAAGAGATTGAACTTGCAGCACCCCAAGCCCTTTTATAATTGGCATTAACTCATTTATGAGGATGGAACCCTCATGACCTAGACACCTCCTATTAGGCGCCAGCTCGGATACTGTTGCATTGGGGATCAACTTGCCAAAAAGTGCTGTGGTTTACGTGTGTCCCCCAAAAAGCATTGTTCCCAAGTGCTTTTGGGGGGGATACATTCAAACCATAACACTTCTCAATTGCAGTACCACTTCTGCTGCCATTATTACCATTTATTTTATTCCTACAAGCAGTGGACACACACTAGGGTGATCACCCATGTGTAAGTCCCATCTCTTGAGTGTGCTGGAAGCTGTGACTTGCCGAGACAATATGGCAAAGCTGAGAGGATGTCATTCCCTTGACGAGCTTACATTATATAGGCTCTGTCTTGGCAGGCTGGAGACAGAGATTCTTCTGCCTGCCCTAAAAATGTAAACTTTGCTGTGTGCTCTGCTTTCTGGGACAGGGCCACATGGCAAGGAAGAGAGAGTGGCCCTGGCTGACAGCCAGCAATGAAGCAGAAGTCTTAGACCTACAACCGCAAGGAACTGGGTTCTGCCAACAACTGTGTGAGCTTGGAAGAGGACTTTGAGCTCCCCGATGTATCCGACTGATACCTTGATTGTCACCTTGTGAGACCCTCAGCTAAGAGCCCAGTTTAGTTGTGCCCAAAGTCCTGACCCATGGAAATCGTGAGAAAATAAATGTGTGTTATTCTAAGTTGCTAATGTGGTAATTTGCTCTGCATTTGTGGAAGGCTGAAAAAGATAGACGTGTTAATCTCTGGAATCTGTAAATGTAATGTTGTTTTTTAAAAAGCATCTTTGTAGATGGAATCAAGTTAGGGTTCTTGAGGACGTTTTCTTGGATTATCCCAAATATAATCACAAAAGGCCTAGGAAGAGGGAGGCAGAGGGAGATTTGAAAGGCTGAAGAGGAGGAGGCAATGTGATCAGTTAATCACAATGTACTGTGTAATTCAAAATTCCTGAAAGAATAGATTTTTAATTTTCTCAGCACAAAAGAATAATAAGTTGGTGGAGGTTATAGGTATGTTAATTAGCTCAATCAAATCTTTCTCTAACATATACATATACATATATACATAGATCAAAGCATCGTATTATACCCCAAAATTATACATACTTAGTATTTGTCAGTTGTAAATAAATAAATATGGATATTTTAAAAAAGACTTTTAAAAAAGGAAATGACTGCATATAGGATAACACTGCAGGAAGGAAGGACTCTACTCAAAAGGATAAATATATTGGCTTTATAAAACAAGAGCCAAAATACTATCTTGTGTAGTCTATAATACACACAACGTGCATATATATCATATGTAGAATATAGTAGTGTATCAAAATAGTGCGAAGGGCGAAAGAAGAGTAAAGGCATTGGACAATTTTAAGGTGCTTGTCATGTCTCAGTAGTGGTGACTGCGTTGGTTTACAGTGGATTGTGGTAAGTCAGGAGTGCCTTTTGTAATCTTTGGATGTCTAGGATAAGCACTAAAATAATCACTTAAAAATACATAAATTAGAAAGCAAATAGAAGATTTGGATTTTAATAATTTGCTTTCTAGGTGGGTGTGGAGGCATGTGCCTGTATTCTCAGCTACTCAGGACGCTGAAGCAGGAGGATTACTTGAGTCCAGGAGTTCAAGGTTGCAGTGAGCTATGATCCCACCACTGCACTCCAGCTTGCATGACAGAGTGGGACCCTGTCTCAAAACAGAAACACAAAAATTAATAGGAATTTGCTAGATGAAGGTTATACAGTCATGGAAAAGTTGAAAAACCAGAAGTGGAAAAGTGGTACCAAAGGTGGAGTGAAGACACAGAGAACATCTGGGCAAAGGCTGGTCTGGATCTTCTTGGAAAAGCGACATGGAAAGTAGGGAATCAGCAAGCGGGGACCAGGATGTGCGTGTGGAAAGAGCGAGCGGAGGTTGGACATGGTGTTGATGCAGGAGCTAGACCGAAATTATTTAGGCAAATAGTGAAGGTAAGAGAGTCCTCGGTAAGGTCTCCCCTTTATCAAAAAGCAGCCCCCAACTCATTTCTTTTCTAACAAAGAGCAGCCTGTGAAATCGAGCTGCAGACACAGATAAGCAAGCTAGAAGCCAGGTGAATGCTGGTAGCTGTGCCAACAGCAAAAGGCTACCTGAGGGCCAGCCGTGATCAACATGGAGGCTTCATTTTCTCTTTTCTTTGTCAACCATGTGTGCAGTAAAGAAGCAGGCACCATGGCACCAGCCAGGTAGAGAACACATTTGCATAATAAAAGATTAGGGTGGGATGGCCAGCTTCTTCGCACACTATGCAAGTGGTACGCCTGGTCCGACCAATCTCTCATGCCCTGTGTAAATCAGACTCTACCTCCTCAAGCTCATCTATTAAACCCCTTGTACTTCACCATGGAACCTGAAGACCCACTCCGGAGCCCCCTCTCTTTGTAGGAGAGAGAGCTTTTGTCTTCTTTTTTCTCTCGCCTATTAAACCTCCGCTCTTAAACTCACTTCTTGTGTGTTCACGTCCTTGATTTCCTTGGCGTCAGACAATGAACCTTGGGTATTGACCCGAGACAGTGACGCAGTTCATTGTGGAATGGAATAAAAGGAATACGTGTTTTTCATTGGGGTGACTACAAAGGTAGTAGTTGGGACTAGAAAATATATTATTTTGTGCAGCCAATGCTCCTAGTTTAGGACTTTCTCCCAGAAAAGCTAGGCAGATGCGAATGCAAGCAGATAAAGTAAATGAAAGGGTTTACCCACGTTTGTGGGATAATACGCACATAGGGCAGGAGGATGAAGACAGGGCCCTTGAGAAGGTGACCTGGAGTGCTGTTCAAACAAATCATCATTTTTTCTCCTGTGGATAGAAAGGAGATTGAGACCTAGAAGCAATATTCATAGAGTCATAAGTAACAATAGTTTTGTAACATGTCCTTGGCATTGTCCATGCAGCAATATTTTTCACAATAATTCTGATCAAGTTTTACATTTTAAGTACATTTTATATTTCAAGTACATTTTAAGCTTTATATTTTATGTATTTATTTAAAATAAATAATCTGTACTTATTTTAAACTTCATGGACTTTGTGACTGTATTGGAAAATCATCTTGTTCTCTGTATCAGATTCATTTTGTAAAGGTGGCAGAATGTAAATTTTTGTTTGCTAAATTATATTTTCATTCAGTCATCACACATTTTCGGAGAGTTTGTCAGAGTCACTGCGCTACTGCAGAAATAGTATTTGACACATATTTTATTGAACATATATTTGCTGGGCATCCACCCTGTGCCAAGCACTGTGCTTCAACCTCGATTACATCAGCAAAACAAACAGACTAGAAATAAAAACTTATGGGACTTTGATTCTAGGAAGATGAGATAGACAATTAACCATAATAGTATAAATCAGTAAATTATGTTCACGAAGAAGTACTAAGCGTGTGGAAGGGCTAGAGGAAGACAGGAGGATGGAGCTACTGGGAGGTGAGTGGGTGTGGTTTGCATTTTAAAAACAGCATGATTATAGCGGCGATGATTGGAGGACATTGAGGAGTTAGTCCTGTTTTTATCTCAGCCTAGACCAAGGGGAAGGCAGGACAAGTGTCCTGTGGGAGAAGCCTGTCTGGCAGGTTCCAGGAACTGCAAGAAGCCTGAGCAGCCCGATGTGGTGGGGGTGGAGTGAGGGCTGGGCAAAATCAGAGTCAAAGCGGTGAGAGGGTAGGGCAGACAGGTAAGCCTGCTGCCCGCGGGAAGACTGCCTGTGTTCTGAGTGAGCAACGTGGGAGGCCTTGCAGGTTCTGAACAAAGAAGGAGTCTGCCTTCACCTTCCTTAGGCCCTAAAAGGGTTACTCTTGCTGCGGTGCAGGACTGGGAAGGGATGAGGATGGGGACAGGAGCAAGTTCAGAGGCTGCTCCCATGATCTGGGAGGAGGAGGGAGGAAGACTGACCTATAAGATTACGAAAATGCTGGAGACTGGTGGTTCCAAGTTCAGCCAAATGGCTGAGTGATATCCAGGCATTGGATTTGACATTTTCTACAGTTCTTTTGGACTTTCCTTCCCAGCAACGAGGCATCAGCCACGGCTTCAAAAAATAACATCTCCAAAGACCCAGAGGAGTGAGCCAGCAAAGCACGGGAGAGAGGGAAAGCTGTCGCAGGTGTGCGTGCACAAGTGTGCACGGTGCCAGTCTGCTGGGGTTTTTTGCTTTTTTTTTTTTTAGTGACGGATGAAATAGCTTTTACAGAAGTTGCAGCATAACTCCCCTTCTTGCCAATGGGCTTCACACTTCCCCTGGCTCTCTGGTGGCAAGGTGTGGAAAGACAGCATCTGACAGAGGGAAAGGGATAGTCTAGAGGAGTTTAGTCCAAACCCCTAGTGCTGGCCTTGTTGCTGCCTAAACAAGATCCAGGCTCTGCATCATGCAAGAGGGGGTGCCGGTTCACAGGGAAACAGTGGTGTCTGCCGTCCATTCCCAAGGGCTCCCCACCTCTCCCCACATTCTAGGCCGGCCCATTCCTGGCCCATCCTCAGCGAATGCTGCCTTCTCTGCACTCCCATAATTCCTACGATCTTTCCGTTTCACTTTCTTTCTGGAATTTAACTTTCTGGAATTTCAATTTTTTGAAACCCACGCTATTGAAACTGGCATGCAAATCAGTGTGCCAAGAAGTATGGGAAACTGGCCGGGTGCAGTGGCTCACGCCTGCAATCCCAGCACTTTGGGAGGCCAGGGCAGGTGGATCATCTGAGGTCGGGAGTTCGAGATTAACCTGGCTAACATGGTGAAATCCCGTCTCTACTAAATATACAAAATTAGCTGGACGTGGTGGTGTGCGCCTGTAATCCCAGCTACTTGGGAAGCTGAGGCATGAGAATCGCTTGAACCCAGCAGGCGGACGTTGCAGTGAGCTGGGATCATGCCACTGCACTCCAGCCTGGGAAACAGAGTAAGACTCTGTCTCCAAAAAAAAAAAAAAAGAAAAAAAAGAAAAAAAAAGTATGGGAAACTAGAGGAGAAAGGGTCTCCCAGAGCAGCATTTTTACCCACGTTTTTACTCTGAAAATTATTTAATATATTTTCATGTAAAACATGTTTTTAAACATATCAAAGAATTAAACACGGATCTTGGACAACCTTCTGAGAGAGGCCACACATGTTCAGGAAACTTTGGTTTTCTCTAGGACTCTTGGGATATGCCCCTGCTATCTGCGTGACTGCGTCTTATTCCTCTGCTATTTGGGGCACTTTGGTGGACATTTTTGAAAAGCCTCGAATCCACCGTATTCATGTTTGACCCAGATGCAGCTGCTGTTCATATTACTCTCAGTGTAGTGCTAAAAAGAACGGAGCCTGGGAAGGAGTTTTTCCTGGAAAGCAAGTAGCTTTGGAAAGAAATAAAGAAAGAAAGGAGTGAGCTCTCCACTGAGTAGGTAGATCCTCTGTCGCTTACGTTGTCAGGGTCTCCATTGACTGTCATTCAGCTGCGCCGGTAAATACCTGGTAACACACAGGTGCTGAAGTTCACACTCTGTGTTGCATTTTTCGTCAGAACACAAGCCTCGCTCTCTCTTCTTCCACCTTTAACTACTGGTGGATGCCTTGCAATTGACACCTTAGTATACGGAATTCTCTAATTTCCTGTTCAGCAAAGTTTAGTCTTTCTATCTTTGAAAGGGTTATTATACTTGATACTTGATATTTTATTGTGGATTACTTGTTTTATTGCTGGTCTGAGCTCTGTACCTCTTTTTTTTCTTCTTCTTTGGATTGTAAAAACACAAGAGGTACTCAGGAAATAGCATTTCATAGTTTATTAAAGTTTTTGATTAGTTGATTATGATTATGATGATCTATTTTCTTTCCAAGCCTCTAGTAGGCATAGAGAAAGCTCACTGGGTATCGGGACTGTGGTGGATTTAGCTACCCCATTCCATCCGGCTACAGCTGAAGCTCAAGAATGGCTGTCACTGTTCATACCATGCTCACTGTAGTGCTAAAAGGAATGGAGCCTGGAGAAGGAGTTTTCTCCTGGAAAGGAAGTAGCTTTGGAAAGAAAAAAATAAGTAAGTGCTGATATGTTGAAATTAAAGAAATAGCCATTCTGACATGGAGACCGTGCTTTAGACCTGTTGCTGAAGAGGATACATAAAAAATATGTGCCGCATTTTCCTCATCCAGCCTAACATTGATGGGCATTTGGAATACTATGCAGCCATAAAAAGGAATGAGTTCATGTCCTTTGCAGGGACATGGATGAAGCCGGAAACCATCATTCCCAGCAAACGAACCCAGGAACAGAAAACCAAACACCGCATGTTCTCACTTATAAGTGGGAGTTAAACAATGAGAACATATGGGCACACAGAGGGGAATATCACATACTGGGGCCTGTCAGGGGTTTGGGGACAAGGGGTGGGATAGCATTAGAATAAATACCTACTGTAGACAACAGGTTGATGGGTGCAACAAATCATCATGGCACATGTATACCTGTGTAACAAACCTGCACGTTCTACACATGTATGCCAGAATGTAAAGTATAATTAAAAAAAAAAAAAAAGCAATCTGCCAACTTGTACCTATTGTGAAAATATTGCTTCACCAAAAATGTTATGAGTAGCTAATATTGTTTTCATTATTTTTGTTAAATGGATCATCTGCATGAACCTCACAGCAGCCCTAGGAGGCACACCCTGTCACTGTCCCCACCATACAGAAGAGGAAATACCTCACAGCAGCCCTGGGAGGCACACCCTGTCACTGTCCCCACCATACATAAGAGGAAATAGGATTAGCAGGCCCAGGAGTTAGCCCAGGGTCTCACAGCTACTGAGACATGGAGCTAGAATGTACATCCCAGGGTCCATAACGAGGTCACTGTTCTAAACTTATGAAACTACTTTCCTCATAATTTCTCTTTCACCCAATTCTTTATTTTCCTGTGAGTGAAGGAAACAGGGGCCTGAGATGTCCACTTGGGCAAAAGACTTAGACCTTCCTAAGAGGACCCCACCTAAAGCTGCTGTGTCTATCAGGGAAGCAGGAAATTAAGCACAACATACAAAATAAAATTTTAATGAATCAAAAAAACGAAAAGAGAACCTATGTAATGGGATAGAATATTTGCAAATCACATGTCTGATAAGGGATTTGTATGTTGCATACATAAAGAATTCTTACAACTCCACCACAAAAAGATAGCCCAGCTAAAAATAGGCAAAGAGCTTGAATAGACATTTCTTCAAGAAGACATGCAAGTGGATAACAGACACATGAAGAGATGCTCAACCTCATTCATTAGTCAATAAGAAAATGCATGTCAAAGCCACAGTGAAATAGCACTTTACACCAATGTAGGATGGCTATAATTAACCAACCAACTTACCAACCAACCAACCAACCAAAAAAAAAAAAAAAAAAAAAAAAGAAAAAAACAAGCAATGGAAAGAATGTGGAAGAACCGGAATCCTTATACATTGCTGGTGGAAATGTAAAATGGTACAGCCACTGTGAAAATCTGCAACAAGTGAACAGAATTTTAAGTTTGGCATCCTCAAAAAGTTAAACGTAGAATTACCATACAAACCAGTAATTCTACTCCTAGGTATATACAGTGAAGAATTGAAAATAGGGACTCAAATATCTTCATGTACAGCATATTCATAGCAGCACCATTCACAATGGCATAAAGGTAGCAACAGCCTAAATGTTGATCATGATGGATAAAGAAATTGTCATATATCCATACAATTGTAAGTTATTCAGCCCTAAAAAGAATTTTGGAGTGATATACTCATACAGGCTAAAACTTGGATGAACCTCAAAAATCTTATTCTAACTGGAAAAAAATAGACATAGAATGTCATCTATTGTATGATTTCACGTATATGAAATATTCAGAATAGAATAGTAGAGACACAGAGTCAGAAAACAGATTAGTGTTTTTGAGGGATTTGTGGACAGGGTGATTGGCAATTAACTGATAAATGGGTATGAGACCTCCTTTTAGGGTGATGAAAACTGTTTCGGAACTAGATAGAGGAGGTAGTTGCAGTACACTGTGAATGTACTAAGTGTCACTGAATGGTCCACTTTGAAATGGTTAACTTCATGTTATAAACATTTCACTTCAATTAAGAAACAGTAACAAATATTTGAATGAAATTCAAAGAGAAATTCACAAAATGTAAAATATCATAAATATGAAACAAACACAAGCCCAGACTAAAAAACATTGGAAATCAGAGCGCTGCCCAAAGACTGTTGAGTGAAATTTAGCAATCCTACTTAGGTTCTCTGTGCCCTGGCGGAGTGTGTGAATCTTACTTTCCTCAAGAACTTCCGAGGCTTTCGAACCAATGTTGTAAAAGTGCCATCAGATCCTGCATCTATGGAGTGTTCAGAGTAACAGCTAACTTTTACTGAGCACTGCTTTGTTTGGGACACTGTCTTAAGGGATTGGCATATAAAATCTCATTTAATCTTCTCAATTACGTTCTAAATTAGTTGCTCTCATTCACCCCATTTTAAATATGAGGCTATCAAGGCAGAGAGAAGTTAAACAGCCTGTTGGTCCTGCAGCTACAGATCGAGAGCTCCAGATCTGGCACTTGGACCACTCAAGTCCTCTGCTGCTGTGGAACATTTTCCTATTACGGGTTCCAGGACCCACGCTACACAAGACACACAGGCAAAACACAGGGCACCCCTTCGCGTTCCACTGAACACTCACTCAGAATCATGAGGGAGTATACAAAAATCATATCATTTTTATTTGATTTCTCAATGTATGCAAGCTTCAGAAACTGGTCATTTCTCCTTCCTCATGGCCATTCCACTTTTGAGGAGTCAGCACAAATTCACTTTTGACCCCAAGTTTTTGTCTGGGCTTAGCATCTGAATACTTTTATCCCTGCAAATACACAGCACTGGTCATTTTGTGTATTTAGAGAAAACAGAAAAATAATAGGAGCACAGATATTTTAAAAGGGGAAATTAAGATTTCCATTTGGAAACCTAAATTAGGTGTACATTAGTGAGTGTCTTAGTGTTGATCAGGATGTGATAACAAACTATCATAAACTGGGTGACTTAGCACCTTATAACTAACAAAAATGTCTTTCTCCCAGTTCTGGAAGCTGGGAGGTCCCAGATCAAGGCAGCAGCAGCTTCAGTGTTTGGTGAGGGCTGCTTCCTGGTTCATGTATGGCCGTCTTCTCACATTGTGGAAGGAAGGAATACAGATGAGGGTTCTGGGACCTCCTACATAAAGGTATGAATTCCATTCACAATGGGTCCACCTCTATGATCTAATCACTCTCTAATACCGTCACACTGGGAGTGACTATTTCAACATATGAATCTGGGGACTACACAAAAATTCAGACCATGGCAGTAAGTGGCAGTGTGTTCCTGGTATGACCTGGGCTTTCTAGTTGCAAATTCAAAACAGATGTCAGTCTGTCTATTTGAGACTCGTTTGTTTCATGGGAAGGTAACACAAATAAATCTACATTATTTTTTGTTTGTTTTTTGTTTTTTCCAGGTGAAATCTTAGTTATAACTATTGAGGTAGAATATTTCTGGATAAAAGTTATTGCCTAGGATAAAGTGAGCTTTCTTCGTTTCTAGGTAGGGTATTAGTTTGCTATGCTTCTGCAACATTACCACAACCCGGGTGGCTGATGACAACAGAAATTCATACTCTTAGAGTTCTGAGTCTGAGAGACTCAGGCCAGAAGTCTGAGATCAAGGTTTCTGCAGGATCCTGCTTCTCCGGGGGTTCTAGGGGAGCGTCCTTCTTTGCCTCTCCTGCTGCTGGTGGCTCCAAGTGTTCTTTGGCTTTTGGCAACCTCACTCCTATCTCTGCCTCTGTCTCTGTATGGCCTTCTGTTCTCTGTCCCAGATCTTACTCCACCTTTCTTTTCAAGGACACTCATCACTGATTTAGGTCCTGACCAGAGAGTCCAGGATGACCACATCTCAAGGTCCTTAACTTAATTACACCTGCAGAGAGCTGTTTTCTAAATAAGGTCCTTCTTTGCACATTTACAAGTTCTGGGGGTTGGGACATGGACACATCCCTTTGGGGGCCTGCACCCTACCCTGCAGGTGGTAACTGAGTTTAGAAAACAGCTGGGTGTGCTCTCAGGCCACTGCTTCCTCCCAGCTCCTAGGCCAGCGCGTCCTCTGAGGCCGCTGCACACCCTGCCCGCAGGCTCAGGGAAGCCACCTCAGAGGACGCCTCAGGAAATGAGGCTGTTTCCAAACAGTTGTATCAGTGCGATTTTCCGAAACCACATTCTGGTTTCAGCTTTATATATGTTAAAACCCTGGATTTACAATCCAGTAATAACTCTGGAGTGTCCAAGGACTCACAGGATATGAACTGAGTCCTGCAACCACAAGGTGCCTTGCAGTCACGCACTCTGTGTCCCATGGCAGATGCCACCTCTGACAACCAGAAGATGAGGGTCACTGGGGCTTTTGAGAAGGAACAACTACAGGACAGAAAGTCTTAAAGACGAAGGCCTCCCTTGTTCCCACAAGAACGTCACCCTCACTCCCACAGATGTGCACTCACGTGTGTATGTGTGTGTATGTGGACAATGGACCCATGGCCATGCTCAGGCAATTCATATGATAGAGAAGGTGTGAGTTAGTTCTCTCTCATCCCATGTTCAAAAATATCATTCTATTATCTTCACCACATTTTCTTTCTACCATCTTCCAGAGCCCCCCGCTCGGTGGTGGGCCTCAAGTGTCACCCTCAGCTGGGAAGGCTTCCCCTTTCCCTTGTTGAAATCTCTCCCCTTAAATCTCTGCTCTTGGGGGTGACTTTGCTTTTATATTAAGAGGGGGGATAGGAGGCTGATCAGAAAAAACGGCCCTTGATTTTATGTCAGGACCACGTGTGCACCTGTCCCAGCCATAAGATACCATTCAATGAACTAGAGAGAGAGTTGGGGTGCAGGAGGAAGGCTTTGGTTGTGAGTACGTGTCAGTAGCTTTTAAATGTCTGTATACCCCCTCCTCTATGCCGGCTGGCTCCAAATGTCTCTCACCGAGGCCGGCATCACCTGTTTTCTTTATTAACTACCTACCATCCTGGCAGCTGCTCTGGGCGCCGCTGTGCATGCTGCGTGGGAGCCCATGAAGCTCTTCCATCCCGGCCACGAGGGTTTTTGTTCCCTCTCAGGGTGTGATTTAGCATCCAGGCTGTGATTTAATGCTAATGCCACTAACATCAGAGACGGCCATCCTGGAAACGAATGAGGAATTCGGAGAACAGCTCCAAGATTTCCCCGGGTGGCGCTGAGACGAGTGGATTGGCTGGAAGCCGAGGGGTCCGCTCTGTGTCATTTGGGGAAGAATATCTTCCGACACTACCCATGAACCCCCTAAAAGTCTAGGCGCTCTCAAAAGTGCTGTGAAATATCTTAGTGATCACCACGACTCCTGGCTGCAAGATTGGAGGAGAAGGGGAAATATGATTGATGTATTATTACCCAGCCCATACTCAGCCGCAATTATTAGATAATCTCTGAAAAGTGGACTTCCAGGGTAGAAATTAAACACCGGCGAACAGCTGTTGAAGGAAAATTGGTTTCTTATTGGATTTCTTTTTCTTTTAATGCCGATGCTGGCTTGGCTGGCCCCACTCCTCGTTGGTATTAAAGTTCTCCAATGAAGGCTGGACCAGAAGGGATTGGTACCCAGCGTTAGCATCAACTCCGATTTGCACGCAGACCGCAGTGCACCCGTGTTTGCTTGGTACCAGGTCCGGGGTTGGCTTGGCTGGGGAAAATATTTCATTTACATGCTTGTGTTTAAAAAGGTAGCCATTCTAAGTGATGGAAACATGTACCGGCTGTTCCTAACAGTCCCGGTATAATATCCAGTAGATTGCGCTATTGGGAATGAATCAGGAGCTGGAAAGCTGACAAAATGCTGGAGCACATGATCCTGTATTTACAGTACACTATCTCATTTTTAATAGAACTTGTCCAGGAAAGTCTTCCAAACAAGTTTCAATCGGCTGGCCTCCTTCTTGCAGCTGTGGGGATTAATATTCCGAACAGATCTGTAATTTTAGGTCTCCAGTGCAATTTTACTAAGTCACTCCACCCTTCCTCCTCGTCCCCTCCCCCGTACTCCATGGGGAACTCTATGCTCTCTCTTGTCGCCCTTCCTCCAAGTCTCTCCCACCCACATACCCTTAAATTACTCCTCCTGTCCAAATGGAATTTGGTGAAGGATTTCTCAATATCTGTGACCCAGCCATGCTCCGGCTCCTGGCCAGCTTAAGCTGACTTGGGAGAGGTAAGATATGCACATGAATTTTTCCTGAAGCATATAACAGCTTAAGATGTCTTAGGTTTTTCTTTAGATGGTTTTATTTACTTATTTTTTTTCTTATTAGTTTGGGGGAAGTGGTGAGAATCTCAAGATTGTGGGAATTTCTAACTTGCAGATGGTGAGTCTTTTCTGTGGTTAACGTCGTGATGGTAATAACGAGAATGCTGATACTAATAACGACAGCCTTTTTATGTCGGAAAATGCATAAAAATAAAGATAAACAAGGAATGGAGAATGAAAACATGGTGAGTATCAGGGACAAGGCTCAGAGAACTCCCTGATAAAACGGAGCAATTTACAAAACATTTATGGGGGCTTTTAAGAACTGTGAATTTGTCAAGTGTTATGAAGCAGCAAGCAGCAGGCAATAGAGGGAATGCCTTCAGGAAAAAAAAGGGCCCTGGTACTCACCAAAAATCTGTGCAGGAGTTCTTCCTAACGCCTCTCCACCTCCTAGCAACATGGGCACAGATTTGGACGCTCTTCCTCTTCTACAGTGAGCAGCGTAATTTAACGAGCTGTTTAGAATTATGAAATGTCCTTGAAATTTTCAAGTATCCTTTTTCCTGAAAATAGCTCATGGAATGACTCAGGTCTTATTCTTTCTTTTCCGTCCCCTAGGCACTGTCCCTACTGTGCTATTATCTTGAATGTGATTTACTTCAGCTCTTCCAAACAGACAACTGTCTGAACAACACAACGATGCGGCCAGCACCCAAACAGACCACACTCCTCTGAAGCAGGAAGGCAATCATCACTCACCAGTTACTCCTAATGTCGAAAATGTATGCAATTCGGACCATGGCACCCGATCTAGGTAAACCGAATAGCACCGCGAACTCACAGCATAGTGAGCAATCCACACGACAGAGACAAGCACATTTGCAATTTTTCTGATATTTGTCAGAATTGGAATGACTCAATCCACGGAAGGCACTGGATGTGCAAATGGGAAATAGAGCCATAAGAACGGAAGGCCGCCTTATTTCCTCTGTTCACATGCCTGTGGGGTTTACGCTGTAATTCAGGAAGATGTGCCAGGGAAAGGCGCTGCTCTCACCAGTCTGGGTCCAGGGCTCCGGGCCACCATTGATGTGTCGGTGCACACCAACGGCGTCCCCAGGGAGCTTAGACCTGGCACTGCCAGAGCAGAGCAGCTCTGCTGCAAATCCATGCTGACTCGGAAAGCTCTTGACGACCCAGAGCAGTTGACTCTGCTGTCCTCTACCTTGCACTTTCCAGAGGACTTGGGACGGTATGTACATGTGTATCGGCATGTGCCCACACTTGGGCCTGTAAGTACAAGTGTATCCACACGTGCTCACACTTGGGGCTGTAGTTACACATGTATCCACATGTGCCCACACTTGGGGCTGTACATACACATGTATCTGTATATGCCCACATTTGGGACTACAGATTGTAACACATCAAGTGACCTGCAAGGGACCCCAACAGAGGATAGTGCAGCTCTGCGTTCTCATTTCTGACACTTTTCTCTTCTTATTTCAACAATGACTTCATTTGTGTGAAACAGTCTAAGGTCAGTGTGGTTCTTTTATGACACCTGGTGTGTTATTGTCACATTGTCATCATGATCGATTGGGAAAAAGCCCTGCAGCTATTTAAAAAATTCTGTTAAGAGGTTCCCTTTCCATTGATTCTAATTCCTGTATACTTACAAGATCATATCTCAAGAGTGAGATGCTCCTGTCCCTGTCCCAACTTGACAGGGGGTGGGTGAAGGCCTCTGAGGTCTCAATGGTCACCCAGGCCTGCCCCATGCTTTTATCTGTGGTATCAGCCATTTATTACCGCCAGGTCTCTGGCTTCGTCCCCTGCTGGCTTGGCATACTCTGGATTACATACACTGCCTTAAAATTTTCAGGTCAATTTTTGATTGAAGGGATGATTATTTATGTGCTCATCTTTGAGAATGGCATTTACTTTAACTGGGGTCTGCAGAAACTTTAGAGTGGTCTTCCGGCCTGGCTTGGTGCAGGCCCTCCATCCGCAGGCTTGGATTTTTCAGGGTCTCAGGGTTGGTCTGGCTCAAGAACACTGACTCATGTTTGCACATCTCAGAGGAGACTGACACAGGAAACCAGAGTGCCAGTTCATTAATTTACAGTGAGTAATATAAGTGTCAAGTGGACCAGATGTTGGCTTCATCCTGACCAACACATTCTTTCCCTGTAGGCAAGCTGCTTGGGAAGTCAAACAATCAGAAGGATGCTTGGGGAACAGGCAGTCAGAACAGGAGCATGGAGTTTGATGATTCCAACGTCCAGCCACACAGTAAGATACACCTGTCAGGCAGGGCAGGCGCTGGACTGGGGGGCAGAGGACCTGCTCTCAGGGTCGGTGCTTAGGTGGGCTTTGCAGCAGTTTCCCCACATAACTGTCCTTTCTGGCATTTCCATTTTAGGCCTGCATCTTACCATGCTGAAGGGCCTTCCCCTCACCCTGAGATGTGTTTGACTAGCCTGCTTTTAATTCATGCTGGATGTGAAGGCAGTCCATTTCGTTGATGGAGTTTTGTTTTGTTTAGCTCTGATCATGCTGTGTTGATTGTGTAGCTTAATTCTCAGAGACAAAACCGATTTCCAGGTTCTTAAAGAGCACTCCTGCATGTCCTCCAGGGTGCCATGCCACCCCCTGCAGCTGCACGAGCCCCTTCTCATTCTTTATTTCTTTATGTGCTCCCTGTGATTAATCTGGCTGCTACTCCTGTGCCCATGGCTTGGGTCTGCCTCAGCTACCTCTGGCCCCCAAAATCCCCACATCTTTCTCATCAGAGGGTGGTGGCACCTTTTGCTGCTCATGGTCCAGCGTTGTCACAAGGATCAGATGGCAAACAAAGCACAGCGCTGTGAAGTCTGTGCAGAGAGAAGGGATTCTAATTTCTTTTCTTAAAAAAAAAAATGGCGGCTGGGCTTGATTTTCTTCATTTCAGATTGTCTGGTGGGACCCAAGAGAAAGGTGGAAAATCACTTTAAAACAACTGCGACGGCAAACCCGTTTCCATGAATTTCCTCTAGACTTTTGTATGTTAGTAAATCTCCCCACATAATCTCATTTGGCATAATCTTATCTTTTAGTTTGGTACAAGTGCTTTAAGATTTGATCACAGATCTCTTTTTCACAGCTATCCTATTCACTAGCACCCTAATGTACACAAATGGTATTTGGTTAAGAGACACTAGCCACAAAATAAAAAATATATCTAAGAATTATCTGATATGACTTTGCAAATGCCTATCAACCAGCAAAGCGTCGCAATCAACCAGCAATACACAGTTGTTTAGTAACGCAGATCATTGCCAGCTTCACTCTTGTTAATTCGTGGCTCAGGTCCTTAGACTTTGACTTCATCTCCCGTTTTGGGAAGCTTTGCTGAACTTTAACCTGGGCTCTGTGTCCACCAGTGCATTGGCTTGAAACCTGTTTAAGTTTACCCAGCCCTCAATGGGCGTCCACCTGCTTACCACTCCTCCGAATACCAGCCTTCACAGAAACTGCACCAGGAGATAATTAGTCATGCTAACAACCTTGGAAAGCACTGATGAGGCTGTTCAGACCCCTCACTGGAAACCGGAACAGGAGCTGTTGCTCTGTAATTAATGTATCACGCATAACTCCAAGCTGCTCACCTTCTGATACCTGGCTGCCCTCACCTTGTCTGCATCCCAACGCACAATGGAAGCGAGCGCCTGGCCTGCCATGGGTGTACAGGGTGTGTGGTGCAATATTTTGTGAGCATCATGTACCTGCAACTCTCGTTAATTAAAAAGACAGCTGGTACCCTAAAAAAAGAGGCACAATTCATTTAATGACAGGTATTTTAAATGTGTATGCTAATTTCAGGTTTTTCCTTTCATCCCTCGGAAGCACAGACGCAGAAGGAGGCTGCTGGAAGGAAGTGTGTGAGATGAGCTTATTTGTGAGTGAGCAGGAGGGAAGGAGTGGTGAACTTTCCTCTCAGGACGAGACATGTGCCTGCACTTCTCAGCCGTGAGTGTCGGGAACCAGTCCTGGAGAAGCATGACAAATCGCTTCCCTGTGAAGGTACATACTCTTTTCCTTTAGGAACAGTTGTGTCCTATTCTCTGCTATAGAAAACCATCAAAGTCTTTTTTGACATCTCTGACATGAAATAGTGAAGACAGTGCAGAAAGATGCTGTCTTGGACCTAATGACCTTGTGCGGAGAGGGGAACAGAAACAGCTCATTAGAGTGATTTAATGTGGTATTTTGTTAAAACTAAATCAAAATAATCTATGGAATGTGGCTGAGATTCATCTGAACTTGAAATGCACAGGACTGCGCTTTATCTCTTTGTTTTCATTTTGCAACTAAATGGAATTCTAAATTTGAAATACTACAGAACAGGATGCTTTCCAAATTAAAATAAAATTCTTTTTTTTTCCAAAACAGGCTCACAATCTTGGGATAAGTGCATAGCAGGAAATAAACAAGACTTGGCTCTATATTTGAAGTTGCAGTACAAACAGAACCTAAAAGACAGACAGAAAGAAAAGGATACATATACATGTATGCATGAAATGGGGGAGGGGAGAAGGCTATCTCAGAAAGAAAACCCAGAAAAATAGTGCAGGAATGCTTACAAACCTAAATTAGCCGCAGCTTCAATGCAGTTAACTATTGTTTCCCTTTGGAAAGAATTTTATTATTCTGTTCTCCTCATCTCTTCTGAAAGAAAGAGCTTCGAGCAGCATCTGCAAATTGCTGGTAGGGAAATCCTTGATCTTTACCCCTATTGAGATTGTCAAAAGATACCAAAAGCTGGAATCGGTGCTTCATAAAGTTAATGTTTTCTGGAAATTGCAGCAATACAGAAAGCAGCCTTTCCTCTGCTTTCAACAGTGTTTGAGTGGATTCTGAAACTCTCTGTAGGCGAGAAAGAAGCCACCAAACTGTTTCAAATCTGTATTCTAAGTTATTTCTCCTGTTTGTGTGAACCCTGGGACAGAACGGGTATGTACTCATTTGAACCTTAGCTCAAATGCACAGCTCTAGGTGTGTAAGTGGGTTGGTGGTGGCTGTGCAGAGAGGAAGACATTTCAGATTTGGTTTCTCCAAGTTTCACGAGTTGTTGGTTGCATTCCATCTAAATTATAATCCAAAATGTGTTTAATCGAGAGCTACACAACAGTGCAAAGTGGTGGATGTTAATGTTGAATAGAGCTCAACCTATACATTTTGGGGCCTTCCTGGGGCCTGGATTTTAACTGAGCATTATCAATGTGACTAATTTCTCACTGTTAATTAAACGTTATAATGAGTCTTCAATACTTTTAAAACCAGAAGAGAAGTATTCTGTGACAAAACTATATATATGTTTAAAAAACAAAAGAATTCCATCTTTCTGTTGACACTTTCCCTACACCTTTGTGTGGCATTTTCTAAAAGAGAATAAAATATCAACAAAACGTCTCATGTTTCTCAAAAGCGAAGTTGCCTTTACACACCTGTAAAAAAGCAGTGCTGAAAATTGATGAGTAAATTGAGGAACATATTTAAATACACACATATTTTAAGACTACCACAATTAATGAAATGTAAGGCTTATTGCCTTATGTTTGTGTTTAACACTGTGTCTAACTAGGGGCATCTCCAGCTTTACTAAACATTTGCAGACAGCCGTGTTAGTGCACAGGTAACTGCTAGTCTCAGAACAGTGCCCCTGAGCCACCTGGAGCAAGGACTTACTTGGTGGATTCAAGGTCATGGCTTATCATAGACGCCCTGCTGATGTACATCTTACAGATCATCCTAGGATGGAAGGAAAAGAATGTCTCAACATTTCAGAGGGACTGGAAATCAGCCACTTGGGAGTTTGGGTTGAATTGACGGTTTCTTCAATGAGCCAACTACCTTACATCCAGCCTACAGCTGTTAGATGGTGAGGAGTAAACATGTCCATTCCTGGGGTCCTCATTCCACACCACGCCAGCCATGATTGTGCTTGTGCACTCAGGAAAGAAAGGCCATGGCTATTTCTTAAGAGTGGCCCGGCCGGGCGTGGTGGCTCAAGCCTGTAATCCCAGCACTTTGGGAGGCCGAGACGGGCGGATCACGAGGTCAGGAGATCGAGACCATCCTGGCTAACATGGTGAAACCCCGTCTCTACTAAAAAATACAAAAAACTAGCCGGGCGATTTGGCGGGCACCTGTAGTCCCAGCTCCTCGGGAGGCTGAGGCAGGAGAATGGCGGGAACCCGGGAGGCGGAGCTTGCAGTGAGCTGAGATCCGGCCACAGTACTCCAGCCTGGGCGCGAGACTCCGTCTCAAAAAAAAGAGTGGCCCATCTTCTGACGACAGTGCAGGTTCTGATCTGGACCTGGTGAACAGCACTGATGAGCAATCCTGCTGGGCATGGGAAGGGCAGGGATCTTAATGCAAGCAGCTTGCTTATCTCTGGTGACATCCTTCAGGACATGGAAGAAAGAAACGAGAATGCAGCAGCCCGGGATCCCCTCTGGCCCTTTGCACTGCTGTCTTCTGGTCCGTGTGCATCCAGTTGGCCATCAGGTTGACCCATTCGGTATGCAGTCAATCTTTTTTCAATGGTGTGATTTTACAGGATATGACAGGAAAACTGAAACGGCTCCAGCTTGGGTCCTAAGGTAGGATCTATGATAATTGTTTAAAATGAAACTGTGGGACCTTTGATTTTGAACCTGCATGATGTGAAAAGTGAAAAGGGGCCGGGCACGGTGGCTCACGCCTGTAATCTCAGCACTTTAGGAGGCCAAGGTGGGCAGATCACGAGGTCAGGAGATTGAGACCATCCTGGCTAACGCTGTGAAACCCTGTCTCTACTAAAAATACCAAAAATTAGCCGGACGCAGTGGCGGGCGCCTGTAGTCCCAGCTACTCGGGAGGCTGAGGCAGGAGAATGACAGGAACCCGGGAAGGGGAGCTTGCAGTGAGCTGAGATCCGGCCACTGCACTCCAGCCTGGGTGACAGAGCGAGACTCCGTCTCAAAATAAATAAATAAATAAACAAATAAAAACTAAAAATAAAAATGTGAAAAGGTAGGGGGATGCATAACAGAGAAGAGACGGGGCTGGAGAGAAAACATTCCCTGTTGGATTGGCTTGTCTTTTTTTAAATGACAGTCACCATTCTTGAGGTTACAGTGATTTTCTCATCTCTAGGCTTTCACGTGATTTTCAAGGACAAGTTAATTTCCAACTTTTCAGTCCTTGCATCCATCACGTATGACTCTGCCTGCCAGGGTTTTAACAGCAGGGCATGATAGTAATAAAAACAACAGCAACAATGGCTACAACGAATAACTCCTCCATTCACCCCTCTTTGTGAGGTCCTCCCTCCACGGCAGGCTCTGTTCTAGGCACAGGGAACCCAAAAGGAAACAAGAAGGTAAAAGCTGCTTTCCTCGTGGAGCTTGTGTTCTCGTGGAGTAGATAACTGACAAATCAGCCTCTACTACTGCTATGGCCCCGCGTCCAGTACCGGCCACGCCCTCGGACACCTCTTCAATCAAGGTGTCTTTTTTTTTTTGAGACGGAGTCTTGCTCTGTCGCCCAGGCTAGAGTGCAGTGACAGGATCTCAGCTCACTGCAAACTCCGCCTCCCGGGTTCCCGCCATTCTCCTGCCTCAGCCTCCCGAGTAGCTGGGACCACAGGTGCTGCCACCTCGCCCGGCTAGTTTTTTTTTTTGTATTTTTTAGTAGAGACAGGGTTTCACCGTGTAGACCAGGATGGTTTCGATCTCCTGACCTCATGATCCACCCGTCTCGGCCTCCCAAAGTTCTGGGATTACAGGCTTGAGCCACCGCGCCCGGCCCAATCAAGGTGTCTTTAATCCGCTGATGAAGGTGTGTCCCCTGCTGAGCAGATGAGGACACTGACATTTAGAGAGGCGAGGGCCAGTCCCCAGGTCACACAGGTGGAGCGTGGAGCTCTGTTGTTCTGACTTCCAGTTGCATGCCTTTATAACCGTTTCTGGAAGGGAGCTGTCTGGTCTCCCTTGGTTTCTCTGTGCTCTGGTTTTTTTTTTTTTTTTGAGACGCAGTCTTGCACTATTGCCAGAGCTGGAGTGCAAGTGTGCGATCTCGGCTCACTGCAACCTCTGCCTCCCAGGTTCAAGCGATTCTCCTGCCTCAGCCTCCCAAATAGCTGGGATTACAGGTGCCCGCCACCTCGCCTAGCTATTTTTTTTTTTTTTGTATTTTTAGTAGAGATGGGGTGTCACTATGTTGGCCAGGCTTGTCTCAAACTCCTGACGTCATGATCCGCCTACCTTGGCCTCCCAAAGTGCTGGGATTACAGGCGTGAGCCACTGCGCCCGGCCTGTCTGTGCTCTTATGAGTGGGTGTTCACCTTCCTGTCCTGGTGTCCTTACTGCTCCCCTCCCTCTCAAGCAATGTCTAAAGCAGGTGGCCCTGGCATTGGCTTCTTTGCTTCCCTCCTGAACCTTCCCCATGAACGCGGGATTGCAGTGGCCATTGCACTCTAAAATGGAAACGTTCTTGGCCCACTCCTGAGGTGTTCACAGAGTGGGAAGGAAGCAAGACAGATAAGTAAACAACAGCACAGCTAAGTGATCAGAGCTAAAATGGGGATGTGCACACTGCTATGGAAACCCAAATGAAGGTGTTTTCATTATCTTAATTACCCTGGCTCCCTAATTCGATTATGCACTATTGGCGGCAGGTGCCACATTTTTTACTTGTTTTTCCCCAAGTGCCTAGGATAGAATTTACACCCAGTCAGTGCTTAAAAATATTTGTGAATTGATTAAGCAACCTTGGCAAGTCAGACTTTCTTTTTCCTGCCTTTACTTCTCCCAGTTTGATGCTCTCAAAAATTATCCTTGATGCTTCTTTCTTCCCTTTTTTTTTGCCTTAGTGATGAATATTATTTCCATGAGTTCAATTGTGTTGCCAAGGTTTTCTAACATTTGGCTAAATTTCAAAAACTAAGCCATTCAGATCAAAACACTGCAAAATTGATCAGCTAAGGGGGATTTTTACTCTCTACTCCATAAACCTAGCCAGGGCCACCACAATTGTTGTTCAGATTGTTTGGTGGCCAAGAGCCTGGTGGAGACTGAGGTCTGTATGGAGTTCTGCCAGTATGACCCTGCATCCCAGAATGGGGACTGCACTTTGAAATTAGAGTTTTTTAATCTAATTTTCCCAAAGATGCTATGTGGACTATTGGTTACCCCACATTTACAGCTTTTTAACTTAGTATAAATAAACTGGAGTGTGAAACACAAGAAGAATTGAAAAATTGTCATCAGGCTACTGTAGGCATCTGCTGTTATGGCAACCAGCCCCACACATGGACTGTGACTACCACCCAACACCATATATGTTACTTTGGTAACGTGAATTTCTAGACACTTCCCCGAAACAAAATCTTTAAGGACAGAGTCTAGACATGGTGCATTTTTATGTAATTGCTGAATAATTCTTAAGCATCTCATTGATTGAGAATCTTGTTGTCTTCCAAGAAGATAGGTTGTCCACAGTAGACTTTCAGGAGAAGAATCATTAAATGGGATGTTGGGAAAAGATGATCTGGAACTGAAGGAAGGTTTGATAAAGACAAAGAGAAACATAAACATGGTGGATGTTCTGGCATGAAGCAAAGGGATTTTAATGTGGGGGCTTAGTACTGAGATAAGAGACAGGAAAAGTTTTCACATATCTGGTGAGTTGAAAGAAGGGTGATATTGAAATATTGTGAAATGAGGATTATTTACTAGATAATTTTCATTTCCACAGAGCCACAAAAATTTTAGCGTGATGAGAATTTTCTTCAACTTGATATGTTAGACTCTTTCTTATCAAGGTGCTACTTGTAATTTTCCCAGCATCAAGGGCATTTTCAGTCATCTCAGAGCAAGAATTCTTATTACAATATTGAAAGGACGCTCCAGCAATGAAATCCTCTGAACTTTCCATGAGGTTCAAGGGCACCTGCCACCTTCTAGAACCAACACAAGTATTCTTACCTGGCCAGGAACAACTAGCTGTGTGATTGGCAGGGTCAGAGAATTGCACAGGGCCAGAGAGGTGTTTTCAGGTGGAACACCTGAAACATGGCCATCTGAGGGCTGGCAAGTGATGAAGTCAGAGTGGTCCCCAGTATGAGTCTGCAGAAGAGCTCAGCAGGAGCTCCTGTGCTCCCAGGCCCCCTCTGCTCTTAGAAGAGCCTCCATGATGGCCTGGATGCTTCTTCCTCTTCATCCACGTTCTTCCAGCTTGACCTGGGACACCTCCTTGGGGCTCCTCAACTTTGTTTCAGCTGGTCACCAGCAGCCCATGCAGGCACAGAGCAAGTAGCAACCAGAAGCTTTTGGACTCTAAGGGGTAGGGAGTTTGAAAATGTTTTTCCTGCTTTAAGAAACTTTTCTTAAAAGATAAATTCACTTATTACTTCTGGTGTCCAATCTCCTGCTGATTCCAGGCTCTTCAAAAGTTTAGAAATGAATTGCAAGTCAAATGCAATGCTCCTAAAATTGGGCTTCTGTGTGTGTGTGTATGATTGTGCAGGTGTGTGTGTGTGTGACCTGAGACAAAGCTTTCCAGGTGGAGTTTACAAATGGTGATGACTTCCTGCATCCTTCAGCCTGGGTTTGCGTGTTCCTCTATCTGAAACATCCCAGCATTCTGCGTTTCTCCAAAGCTGTGAGTAACTCCTTGCGAGATGGTTCTTGAGGGGTGTGTGCATGGGGTGTGATCGGCCCTCCACATTTTGATATTTGCATCGTCCATACTGGGAAGTGGTTCAAAATATTACATTTTAAAATTATGTTCTCTTTTTGGTAGTTGTGGTTTTTAGGTGGGAATTTTCCCCAAAGAAACGGTTTTGAGAAGCTTATTTTAAATTCTGTAATTGTAAACCAGTGCTTTAAAACACTTATGATGAAGAATATCTGACTGCCTGGATTTTCATGTCAGGAAACATGAGTTCCCATAAGTCAAACATGCCCGCTGTGGCACAGGAAGATGAGGGCAAGTCCCCACGGGACGTGAGCTCTTTGTCCACATCATCCCTCATCCCCATTTTGTCCCCATCACTAAAGGTGCTCCTTTGTGCTCAGCCAATTACCAGTGAGATTTTTCAGGAGCCTAGAATCTTCTGTATGACCATAACCTTAAACCTTCAGATAATTTTTTATTTCTGGTTAATATCTTCAGCAAAAAGAACAATTCCTTAACTGTCTCTACTTGCCTGGTCATGAGAACACAAAGCCTGTGACGTGGCTGTTTCCCTCCTCTGCTTCATCCTGTGATCCTGGGCCTTGAGTTCCCATGCCTTTGCTTTTTAGGTGATTGGCTGTTTGGCCTTGGTTAATGATGCATGGTTGCCATCATGGAAATGGCCAGACTAACTCCTATGTGGTTATTAAAGGTTCAGCAACACTGCATGGATACATTAAAATGGAGAAAATGGAGAATGCCCTTTCTCTCTCTCTCTCTCTCTCTCTGTGTTTAAGAACCAAAAGTCAAATTACAAATTTTTTAAACTTTATTTTGGTTCACAGGTACACATGCAGGTTCCTCACATGGGTAAACCCATGTGAGGGGGGTTGTTGTACAGATTATTTTGTCAGCCAGGTACTTAGGATCCAGTAGTTATTTTATTTTATTTTTTTGATGCTCTCCCTCCTCCCACCCTACACCCTCAAGTTCGTCCCAGTGTCTGTTGTTCCCCTCTTTGTGTCCACATGTTCTCATTGTTTAGCTCCCACTTAGAAGTGAAAACATGTAGTATTTGGTTTTCTGTTTCTGCGTTAGTTTGCTAAGGCCTCCAGCTCCATCCACGTTCCTGCAAATGACATGATCTCCGAGAACGCCTTTTCAATGTCAGGCTCATTCTTAATTCAACAACTCAGTATGTGCCTTTGAAAATCTGAAATTTGTTTAACTTTCCTTTAAAAGAAGACCATCATGAATGTCACTTTTTGACAGTATCTTAAAAATCAACTGAAAGTGATAGAAACAAAGTGAAATGAAATATATTTCTATTAAATGGTGTTCAGTAGTAGTATGTGCTTTAAAAACTAAGGTACCTTAAAACAGCATCACCAAAAATATACACATTACGATGTCTTGATTTCTAACTTCAGATCGTAATATTCTAATTTCACGTTGTTATGTTGAAGTTAAGACTATAAACATTGTTAATTATGACTTCATGTCAAGCCCACACACATTAATTCAGTGGTTGATGTCATTTCTGGTATATGGCATACATTCGTATCTAGAAGAGTTTCCAGCTACGTATTTATCTCTATTTCAGAATGTGAGATTAGACACCTGAATATACTGGTAAGTAAGACAGACGCCTCAGTCAATACTGGGCTATCTGTGTATCTAATAGTTCTTATTAGGGCCCTGTTTAACCTTACTTTATGGTACTGCTGAAGGAATGTTGCACAAAGCTCACTGCTGTGGGGCAAGAAAAGAAACCAGTAGGTGGGTAAGTTCCTGTGGGCCCCTGAGCCATTGCTAAACAATAACTATGCTGATGATGCTAGTAACAATAACTATAGCCACCGATATTTCTTAGAAATGGCAGGCATGATGTGATATGTGTTATATGCATTACCTTGTTTAACTATTATGACGACCAGATGAAGTAGCACATATTATTGTTCCCTCTTTATAGAGAAGTTAACTAATCAGAATGTAGGTTCGACGAAAGCAGGGCTTTCTGTATGTGTATTGACCACTGGTCTTTGGGCTGGGCATTCCATAATCAAGCCGTTATTCAGTTTTGAGGAGCAGGCATTCCCAGCCACACCTCCATATGGATTTCCGTCTTGGGTGGTCTGACTGGAAGCCCTGAAGCTGAGGTGCTTCTCATCTCATCCCATAGGCGGCCTTTCCACCCACAGCCAGGAGAGTCTCTGCTGCCTTTCTCTAATGATGGCAGTTGCCTCTTGTCAACCTTGACCCCAGAGTGTTAATGACTGGATTGTAGTTTTCTTCCCTGGGGATTAGGAACCTACAGTTCTTCTCACTTCCATTTCTACTAAGTAGAAAAAAAAGCAAGCCGAATATAATAACTACAGTTCATATTTATTATCTATTACAAACCAGATATCACACAGTGACTCTATTATATGCGTAAGGAAATATAATATCTTCAACAACTAATCTGCCCTCTTACTGCTTCTTTGAGGTCATCATTATTCTCCATATAGAAGTCAGTAAATTGTGGGTGGGAGGTAACGAGATTCCAGAGCCAGTAATTGACCAGAGCTTGTATTCAACAGTTAAGCATACACTCTGTCCTACAATATATTGTCTTCCAATGCAGTGTTTTACCCACCCAAGTGGCTGATACTGGGTTTAAATAGCGATTTTTCCATGTTCTGATGATACAATTTTATCTGAACCTTATTTCCTAGTTTAAGGAATAATGGGGTGTGAGGAACAAAAATCCATCTGACTGTTGACTGTCCTTCAAATCCCATTCTGCTTTCCAAAAATCAGATGCAGAAACCATATTTGTATAAGTAATTGCTCCCAATTTCTTTGAAACTAAAATTGAATAGAAAATACTAATCCAGAATAATAATAGTGATGGCTAAAAATATAGTGCTTTCTCTCTGCTATGTACTGCTTTAATTGCTTTACAGATGGTTAAGTCAAACCAACTCCTGAGAAGTGCCTTAGTGCCAACATTTTTTTCTTTTACGGATAAAGACGTTAAGGTAGAGGGAGGTTAATTGATTTGTAGAAGGTACCATTCTCATCAGTGGCATTGGAGTTGGGGACTTGCACCTGCTACCTCTGGCTCAGGGGGCCATGATTTAAGTAGTACATGTTTCTGCAATAGAAGCTCCCATGGCTTAAACAGAGATGAAGAACAAGTAGGGCTCAGAATTTTCAGGCAGCTTTACATCTATATTAAAAGTTCATTTCTTCCCTTTCTCCCTCCCTTCCGATAGCTGCTTCGGTCACTGTGCTAGGCTTCAGCAGGAACAAGATGACCATAACCCAGCAGCAGTCCTGAAGAAGCCTCAAGCTGGGGTCTAGTGAATACTCACACAACAGTGGAGGTGGCCAGTGATAGCGATTTGTGCAGATATTTTTAGAACAAGGGATGGGGATGTGTTCTTTGTCACACTCCCTTCTATTCCAGAAAGAGGGCCTCCACTTGGGGGTGAACTACACTCACCATGCATGCATTTCTTTGGGGTCAACTGGGAACCTATATTCCCTTCCCTGGCACTTCCACCTGTGCTTGGCTGACTCAGTCTAGGACCTACCTTCTCCATGGCTTTAAACAAGGACTCAGAGAGTTGAGTCATTTTCATTCTCTTGTGGCAGAAGATGAGAGTTTTTAGAACCTGATAAAGTTAGGAGTTGCCAGCAATCATGTTTTCTGTCTGGTCAATGCATTTGCAGAAAACGAGAGTCACACAGATTGTCAGAGAGGAGCAGAGTCACAAGATCATGTTGGTGGCGTGAGTTCCTGATTGAAAGCCTACCTGATGTGCAGCCAGATTCAAACCCTCGGTATCCACCTCCACCTTCCAGCCCTGAATCCTTGCAGTTAATTTTCATTTTTGCTTACTCTAGTGCATGTGGGATATGTGTTCCTTCCAACACAAATAGCCCTAATTCTGCTAATATAAGTTTTTATCTAACAGAAAAAATTCCTAGTTCTTATTTTAGTTTATTTGGCTTCTAAGAATAAAATGTCCAATATATCCCATATTAATTCTGCTCTTACTGACTGGCAATTAGAAACCGTATTCTAGCTCAGTCATGCCACCTTCTGAATGCCTTCCAGATGAAGTTCTGCAGTAAGAAAATCTTGCAGGTCTATCTAAGAAGTTGAATGATTATCAGGATTTATTTTCACTAAAGAGCCTTTACTTCTGGGCATAGAAAGGGGTTAGGAAGAGAATCTGGCAGCTCAAATTTAGGATTGTCAGCTATAGATAAATATAAATTGATATGTTTGTCACCCTTTTAGAGGGAATATGTACCATTCAAATCTTAAATTTAGTAGAAGTGTTTAACATTTTTCATGCACTCATTTAAATATTTATACAAATTCTGTTCCACATACACCACCAGATTATAATATTTATAGGTAAAAGATGGCTCAAATTACTTTTGAAGCAGTACATTAATTTAAACTTGAATGTGCAGTTACAATTCAACATTTTCTAGAGCAAAAATTGAAAGTATAATAAAATGATACATTTTAATTATAACTCAAAAAAGCATCGTGATGGCAATGCTTGATAACGATTCAAGTCTATTTTAGAGATATACAAGTACAAGCCATGCAAACATATTTAAACACATCTTTCCTACTATATATAAGATGTTAAGTAGTTTGCAGTATGTAAACACTATCAACCACAGTGTACGCAGTGTAATTAGGCTACAAAAACGAACATTTAACAGAATATCTTAATTTATGCTTGAGAAAGGCAAGATGAAAACAAAAATCAGATGAACACCAGATTTCTTTGCCTTTTCTTTGAAATAGATGTCAATATTTGTCAAAGTACAAATTGGGCCACCATAGTAAGGAGATATTGCCTTCAGGGCGTGGGGAATTCCAGAGATCCAGGGTAGGATGAGGACAATAAAGGAAGGATATCTTTGTTTTCTGTTCCTCATGGAATAGACAGCATTGGGGCTTGGTGTAAGTTAAACCTTAGCCTACATAAATTATTGCAAAACTTTTTGTTATCTACCTCTCTTTCTCCTTCCCTGATTTCGTCTTCTTCAAGTCCTGTAGTTGTTGATTCAAATTCTAAAATCAGGAAAATCTTTCTGATTTGGTGAGTATTGATGAGTTTTTTTTTATTTTTTTATTTTTATAGTTTCTGTCAATTTAAGTACTGCCATTTTATAATTTTTCTACCACTATGGATTCCACTTGAAGGCCAAATGGAAAAGCAGACAGTTCGTCTGTAACCATAATAATTTGACATTAGTGTGGAATATTAACAACTTGGCTGTTATGAGCCTTGAGTGGACTTTTGTTGGACTAGTCAACTCACCTTCTCATCTCCATCAGGTTTTCCTGCAGGTAACCATGACAGCACATCTTAGTTTTCATAATTAGGGAGGCTGGACAGTATCATTTTCAAAGAACAAATCATAGAGGCTGGGGTAGAGCGGCCCCTTCCCCTGACCCAGAACACCAATTGGCCTGGTGAACAGTCTTCTGTTGATTGAGAAGTTAATTCACCATAGTTCCTAAAGGTTTGGGATGCTTATGGACCATACCATCTGCAAGGTATTCAATGGATGGTCCAATAATTCACTAACATCTGTGATTTAGTGGGTGTTTGAAATGCAACGTCTATGGGGTTTTTAACTAAAGCCACACTAAGTCTGTTTTATTCATTAGGTGAACTCCAGAGCCTGTTTGTTAAATTCATTTTTGTGTAATCATGACCAGACTTAAACTTGGGATTAATGTGAAATAAGCACTTTTTTTGACAGTAGGGATATTTTTCAGTCTATATTATCAAATTTTCCCCTAGTAGGGTAGCATTTTATGTGTCTCTTGAGTGTCCTACAAACTCCCACTCTTAATGGTGTGCTCATGGTGAAATTGATGTGTTATTGCACTGGTGCTCCATGTGCTATTATAATGTTTTAGGGCTGTAAACCATTTTTAAGCTGGTGTGTGTGTGAGACAGAGAAAGAAAAAGAGAGAGAGAGAAAGTGAGTGAGAACTCCTGAGTCCAACTAGGGTAATACAGCCCTACTAATTATATTGATCTAATTAATCTAATTAAATTGCAGCTAGATATAATTTTGTGTATGTCATTTGTCTACATTAACATTATGTAAACCTATTCTGCCTGTCCATGCATTTTATATGCAGTATTTTCTTTAGCACCTCAAGGACTTTGGGTATTAGAACAGGGTAGAATTCATTTCAACAGCTTAGTAAAACAGGATACTGAAAGACTAGAAGAATTTGAAAGATGAGCAACAAAAGAAAGCACACTTCTGTTAAGCAAAATATTTTGGATATTTGAAAGTGTAAATATGTTCAGGGAAAAAAAAACCAGTTTCCCACCCCTACTTCTCCCTCACATGCTTTTTTTTTTTTTTTAGGATAGTCCTTTGTTTTATTTTTAATGAAGGGTATAGAATACATCAAACACGTACACACACAATTATGCTTTAAATTGTGGTAATATCTAGAATATTTGAATATTTTAAATAAAACTTTAAAAAATTTGGATGCTTCATTATGGAAAAAATGACTGATGGAAATAATATCAAAGTCAATAAAATATTACAAACTTGACAATAATTGTTAATTGATAGGGGAATTACAATATATTAGACAATATTCTCAGAGTAGATATTAATCTACTCAGGGTAATCCCATGAGACAGGTATTGATATTTTTCTGATTTCACTGAGGCACAGACTATTTAATCTGCAAAAGTCTAGGCTGCCACGAAGCTGTAAAACTGAAATTTGAACCCAGGCAGTCTGACTTCAAAGTTCAAATCTGAGCTCTTAAGCATAAAGCTATGCAGCCTCAAAACAAAACAAAGCCTGTTCTTTAAGCCCAGAATTCCATAGCATTGAGACACTCTGCAAGTTTTCTTTTTATTTATTTATTTTTTTTGAGACCGAGTCTCTGTTGCCCAGGCTGGAGTGCAGTGGCACTATCTTGGCTCACTGCAACTTCCACCTCCTGGGTTCAAGCAATTCTGCCTCAGCCTCCTGAGTAGCAGAGATCACAGGCATGTGCCACCATGCCCAGCTAATTTTTGTAGTTTTAGTAGAGACAGGGTTTCACCATGTTGGCCAGGCTGGTCTCAAACTCCTGACCTTAGATGCCTCAGCCTCCCAAAGCTCTGGGATTACAGGCATGAGTCAACATGCCTGGCTGCAAGTTTTCTTTAAATAAATTCCAACAGAAAATAAGCCTATGTAGTACATGCCTCTAGGAAGTGTCCTAACCTGAAAATTTAAAGTGTTTTAAGGATGACTTACGGTGGCAGAGATTAGCAAGCAGAGCATGGATAAGGGATTTTTTTTTTTTTTTTAATACTGTGACTTGGAAAACAGATGTTATTTCAAATTCTTATCAGTATAGAAATTACCTGGTAACTGTGAATGCGTAGGAGTGTTGGGAGATGGTGAGTATCAGCCCTGGGAACTGTAAGAAAAGTCGGGCAAATATGGAAGTATGGACATTTCCGCTAGATACATGACTACGGGAACAAATGATGCAAGGTACCCAAGGCAGCCCTGCAAATCAGTGCCTCAAGGAATGAAATAGCCTCAAGGGCAGTTAATGGAAGGCAGGAACTCCATAATCCACCCAGGAAGGAAAAGGGATGGAACAGTTTAGGCTGTAAAACTGACAGAGAAGACATTTCATTTGAAGTCTCGTTTTTCTTTGCTGATGGAAGACAAGGGAATTGGAGAGGGTCAGCTCTCACAGGGCTGCAATAAACAGACACACTGATGATGTTTCAGCTATCTACCGCTGCGTAACAAACCACCCACAACCTAGTGGCTACCAACAACAACACTATTTGCTCACAAATATGATGGCCTTCTGCTCTGGGCTGTTCTCAGCTGACCCAGGCTGGACTTGTTCCTGCCTGTGCAGTGGGTTGGTGGATCTGGTGGAGGTGGGCAGATTTGTGGGGACGTCGATCATGTGGTGGTCAGCTGATTTTCGTTGAGGGTGAAGGGAGGACGGGGCTGCCACCTCTCCTCATCCTGCAGGCTTGCCCAGGGGTGGTCCCGTGACACGGGGCTCAGGGGCGCTAGAGAGACGCGACATTGCTCTTGAGTGAGGCTTGCAGATAGTGCATCATCTCTGCCACAGTCTCTGGATCCAAGCAAGTCACTGCGTGGAAGATTCCAGGCATTTGAAAATGACTTCACTTTCGATAGGAGTTGCTACTGGGTCTTGCAACAGTTTTGGGAATCCATTCCCTATAAACAAGGAGGCAGAAGCACCAGCAGCTGGACTTTCCTGACGCAAAGAGGTTTTTCCTCAGCGGAAGACATGCTTCAGCCGAACGACAAATCAGTCCATTGAACATTCTTTCTGTTGAAAAAGATGATGGAACTCTGTGAGGTTTGCTTCTTCAGTATCCTTTCTTCTGATATGAAGAATCCTGGTGTTGAGAATTCCTTCTGATTTTACCTTGGGGGTACTAGCTTTCCCCAGTCTCTCGTTTTTATTATTAATACAATGCATTGATTCCACCCTCTTGTTCCAAACGTGGGCACATTTCCCATGCTTGATAATAAAGCTTGGCACTCCCATAGTCATAGGGCCCAAGGTGGATCAATCGGAATCAATGCTAGGATGCTGGATGGTGCTATTGGATGAAGAGTACTTTCTGCTGAGTTTGCTAAGAATGGTAGACAACAAACTTCATGTCGGGAGGCGGGGCCTGCATGAGAAGGAAGAGTCAAGAAAGAAATCAGGTCCTCCCCAGGCGGTGTAAAGTGAGTCAGTTTCAGAAATAAAAATAAGATTTGTAAACATCAAATCTCCAAAGTGCCAAATGAAGAATTGAAAAAATTGTTCAAACATCTCTAAGATAGAAAATAAAGGACAGTAAAGCTGGTTGGAAACAAATTTATTTATGACAAAAGTATCAATAATGACATTAACTGTAGAAGTGTTTACTGTTGCATTAAAAGATATGGATGACCAGACCAGGTCAAGATATAAAATCGAAAAGTATTTATTCAAGTCACTGAGTCTTGATTCACGGTGAGCTTCCTCTAGGTGTGAGTGTTACAGTAGGAAGCAGAGCAAACAGCAATCTCTGCATGCTTGGATCATACATTTTAGGGGGTTCAAGAAACAACAAACGTCATAAATATCTAAAACATGAAAAAATGCTAGAAAGTGATAAGTGATATGAAGAAAAATAAGGCAGAAAACAAGGGGAAGGGCTGAGTAGAGAGGAGGCGTAATCTGAATTAGGAGGGGCTGGGAAGTTGTCACTGTGAAGCTGTCATTTGAGCAAGACTTGAAGGTGAGGGAGTGATGAGATCAGTGGGAAAAGTGGTCCAGGTGGAGGCGTGGCCTGTTCAAAGGCCCTGGGGAAGGATGGCGCTTGGCAGCCATGGGGCTAGTGTGGACGGCAGAGTCGCAGGAGCTGAAGTCTCAGATGTGGTAGGGCCTAATTTACAATGAGCCTTGTCTTTATTCTAAGTGAAACGGGAGAACCAGGGCCATGTAAGTGGGGCAGTGCCATGGCCTGGCATACTTTTTAGTGCAGTGTTCTGGCTGCTAAGAAGCGAGGGGGCTTTGAGGAAGATTTGGTTGCATTACAGGTGAGTCATATTCTAGGTATAGTATTTTAGTAGAGTATGTATTAGTTTCTTGTGGCTGCCACAAAATTTTGCTATAGAGTGAGTGGCTTGAAATAATACAAGTCTGTTCTCTCGCAGTTCTGGAGGCTGGAAGTCTGAAACCAAGTTGTTGGCAGGACTGACTCCATCTGGAGCTCTGAGAGAGAATCTGTTCTGGCTTCTCTCCTAATTTCTGCTGGTTATTGGCCTATTGGCTTCTGTGGCTTATGACTACATCATTCCAATCCCAGGGTCCATCCTTCCATGGCCGTCTTCCCTCTGTGTGCTCTACGCATCTCTGTGTCCAGATCTCCCTCTCCTTTCACTTAGAAGTCATTGGAACAGTGACAACCCTAATGGAGCACAACTTCAACTTAACTGGATCACATCTGCAAGACCCTATTTCCAAAGAGAGTCTTATTCATAGATACCAGGGGTTAGGACATGGAGATTATCTTTTGGGGAGACAAATTCAACCCAATGCAAAGCATAGGGATTTTTTATGAATGAATGAAATGTGAGATGTTAGAGAAAGAGAGAAGGCAAAGGGGACTTTAGGTTGTGGTTCAGTCTGGCAGAACTATGGAGGTATGCAGTTGCCATGGACTGAGATGGTGGTGACCACATATTCATCTAGAATATGAGATGTCTCAACACCTATGATGTATTCTCGCCAAAAATGTTGAACCTAAATCCAAACAAGTCTTTACACCTGATTTTTGAGTGTATAGAGAATACATGGGATAGAAACACATGTTAAACAACATCTTTAGATAAATACAGAATATAAAACTTTCTTAACTAAACCAGAATATGAAACATTGTGTGAGACTTATCACTAAAAAATACGCCATGAAGGAAAATAGAGAGTTCAGGACCTGTTCTAGATTGAAAAGACTAAAGGGACATATCTAATTATATCCAATACAAAACCTTGGTTGGAACGTAAAGTATTTGAAAAGCTTATAGGACATCATTAGTGCAACAGAGGGAATTTGAATATAAACCCTACATTTTATGGTATTAGGAATTATTGTTCATTTTATTAGGTATGAATTGCTCCTATATTGGAATAGAGCCCCTTTTTAGGAGTTGCGTGCTTAAGTGTTTGTTGATGAAGCCACATTATGGTTGGAAAATGCAAAATATTCACTTGTCAGTTAAGTTGGTGTGTATATGTGTTTATTTTACCATTCTTTCAATTAGTGCTTAAAAGCTTTTTTACTATAAATATTTTTAAAAAGTAACATGACATACAAGTTTGTTAGTGAACAAGATATCTCATGGAAAATGAACAGTTTGTTTGGAAAACATAAATTCCTAAAATTAGTTCAGGAAAAGTGAAAAGGCATGAAAGGTAAATAACTGGGTAAGACCTTTACAATACTTGTGAAGGACTTACCCCTCAAATTGCTTTTGGTTTATCACAAAGAAAGGAAAAATATAATGAATTATAAATGATCATAGAGCAATTCCAAGTGATGAAAATATTTTTAATTTATTTTATAAAGATTTTATACTCTGATATCAAACCTGTCAATTAGAGCAGGAATTAAAAAGAAAGACAAAAAGAAAAAAAGTCTAAAAATATAAATATAGAAATCCTAAATGGAACATTAGAAAATTAATTACAGGCATAGTTAATATTAAAAAACAATCTAATTTATCACCTTCCTATGGAAGCCACATCTGGGTTCAGACATAATTCTTCACATTCTGGTTTTATCACCTACCAAATACTGAGCCTACTTAATTTGGAAAAAAAACATAAAAAAGTGTGTTTTTGTCCTTGAATTAAATGAAATATACAGCAGTTAGCCCTTTGTCTGCCAGTGATAAACAAATGTTGTTTACAATTACTAGTATCTTAAGGGAGAAAAAACATATAATACTTTGACAAATGTCCAAAAGATATTAATACATTGTGATAACCTTACCGATTAAAATTAGAACTCTGTGTAACCTAAGATTAAGAAGATACTGAGAAAAGAATATCTATTTCCAACTAAAAAACATCATTGTACTCAATGTGCAATATATTTGATTAAAAAGCCAAGAATTAAAAGAATGTGCAAGAAAATGAATAAGATATTTTCATTTTTATTACTATTTAATATTTTCCAGGAAATTCTAGCCATAGTAATAAGATAAGAAAATTAAAGAATATGCCATCAGAAAAATAAGGGAGATATTCCTTATTTTTCCATGACTGTTTACCTAGAATATCCCAGGGAATGAAGTTCATACCTTATAATGAACCATCTTTTTCCCCGAATCTCGGCTTTCATAAAGCATTTTCCAGTATGTTTCCCTTGGATAGTTATTTCTCTGAAATAAATCACACATTAAAAAAGTAGCTCAATAGTCAAATTCATGTGAGACTAAATTCAATGGCCTATTCTTGAAGTTTCTCAATGCAAATTCGTTTACTCAGTATTCTTTGAAATTCTATATCAAGATGAGTAGAAAGCTCTAAATAATGTACTTAGATTATTTTCTTAATCAACAAATATTTAATATCTTCAAGGTGCTATTTGCTACAGTGACTGCCTTGTAAAGCTTATGGTTTAGCTAGAGAGAGACAGAACGTAATCCCATAATGATATAAACAAAGGTGAAATAGCAACTGTGATGAGGTCAAGGGGCATGCAGGGACTGTGACAGCTCCTCCAGAACAGACAAAAACTGCAAGCATTTCACGTTCAAACAACAGTCTGTGCCAAGGGCCTTTGGTAAGCAGGAGCATGGTGAGAGTCTGCCACACCAGGGAGTGTGCAGGGAGTGAGAACACGCTGAAGGTAAAGGCCGAGAGGGATTTCAGGTGACTTCAGGGAAATGCCCTCTTAATTCTAAGAGCAATGGGAAGCCATTAGAACAATTTAAACCTGAGGCTGGAAGAATAAGTGTGCATGTTTAAAGGGCTACTGTTTTCAATTGAAAATGAATTGACAATAAGAAAAAATAAAGGAGATACAAAAAAGTATGCTAATGGACAGTTAGGCAAGAGAAAAATTAGACAAGACTGTGATGTGGAACTGCAGGAATCATATCAGGAAATATCAAAGACATTTTAGATACGATCAGAGAAAGGAGATTTGGGTACAAATAGATCTGTAGCTTGAAGCCAGTGACATAACAAAAGCAAAACATCTCTGTGTCTATTTTCCCCTATCTTGTCTGCCAAGGAGCATTCTCAAACTGAAAAGGGTAAAAATGAACGTTGCTTCAGGGTAGCTGGAACCAGGCTTCAAGGCAGCCTGGTGCAAGAATGGATAAAGAGCACCTGGCAACTCTAAATAATTTGACTTCTGGTTTATATATGCCTGTGTATCAAAGGGACTTAAGTAAGAGATGAACTGCATGTGGACCCACCCTGGAGGGAGGTCTGGCAAGTGGAAGGGGCTGCAAGGGAGAGAATAGGCAAATATCTGACTTTCAGAAGGAGTAATAGGGAAGGTAGGATTTATGAAACAAAGCTTGGTGAACTTGGTTTCAATCCCGAAAATAATTCTGTAATGAATTTTAAAGCATCTATAAATACATAGGAGAAGATTTCATTGCAGGAAGCCACAGGAAGTTTGTGGAGAACTAACGATGTCTGATTAAATTCAGACCCTCTGTTGAAGGGATTGTTAAGCTGAAAGAACAAGCACATTCAGCGGAGGGCCTGCCATCCACGCCAGGAGACCATTTAGGAAGACTGTGGGTGTCTTGGATGTCAGCACAGGGAGACTGCAACTGCTTCCCAGGAAATGTGCTACATCAGGTGATGACTGAATGAACAGTTTGTGGCAGAGATGAAAGAGCATCCCACAGTCTCCCTCCTGCTCCTCTTTCTTTTTTAAAAACTAACTTTTAAAATTTGTGTGGGTACATGGTAGGTGTGTATTTACAGGTACATGAGATGCTTTGCTACAGGCATGCAATGTGAAGTAAGCACATAATGGAGAACGGGGTATGCATCTCCTCAAGCTTTTATCCTTTGAGTTACAAACAATCCAACTAGGTTTCTTAAGTTATTTTAAAATATACAGTGAAGTTATTTTTGATGATAGTCACCCTGTTGTGCTATTAAATAATAGGTTTTATTCATTAGTCATTCTTTTTTTTTTTTTTTTTTTTTTTTTTTTTGATACAGAGTCTTACTCTGGTGCCCAGGCTGGAGTGCAGTGGCGCGATCTCGGCTCACTGCAAACTTCGCCTGCTGGATTCAAGCTATTCTTGTGCTTCAGCCTCCCGAGTAGCTGGGATTACATGCATGCGCCATCATGCTTGGCTAAGTTTTGTATTTGTAGTAGAGATGGGGTTTCACCATGTTGGCCAAGCTGGTCTCAAACTCCTGACCTCAAGTGATCCACCTAGCTTGGCCTCCTAAAATGTTGGGATTACAGGTGTGAGCCAGCATGGCTGGCAGGTTTTATTCATTCTTTATATATAGTTTTTGTACCCATTTACCATCCTCCCCTATTCACACAACCCCACTTCCTAATACCCTTCCCAGTCTCTGGTAACCATCCTTTTACTCTCTATATCTGTGAGTTCAATTGATTTGATTTTTAGATCTCACAAATAAGTGAGAACATGTCATATTTGTCTCTCTGTGCCTGGTTGATTTCACCTAAGACAACAGCCTGCAGTTCCATTCATGTTGTTGCAAGTGACAGGATCTCATTCTTTTTCATGGCTGAATAGTACTCCACTGTGTGTATGTACCACATTTTCTTTATCCATTCATCTGTTGATGGACACTTAGGTTGCTTCTAAATCTTAGCTATTGTGAACACAGCTGCAACACACATGGGAGTGCAGATATCTCTTTGATAGACTGATCTCTTTTTTGAGGGGTATGTACCCAGCAGTGGGATTGCTGGATCATAGGTTAGCTCAATTTTTAGTTTTTTGGGGAACTTCCGAACTGTTCTCCACAGTGGTTGTATCAGTGAACATTCCCACAGGGTATGAGGGTTCTCTTTTCTCCACATCCTTGTCAGCACTTATTATTGCCTGTCTTTTAGATAGAAGCCTCTTCTTTAACAATAGGCCCCCTACTGCTTTGCCTTCACCCGGCTGGAGAAGGAATGTTCCCATCTCCCTCCAGTGTGCTGAGACCATGGGATGGAGTTGCAGCCAGCAGAAGGTGAAAGGAAACCATGTGAGCAAACTCACGGTCACTTCCTTAAAAAGAGATTGCGTTTAACCTTCTCTTTCCATGCATGTGACCAGGTGAGTCAGCTTTCACCTTGCACAAGGGGTGACACAGCATGATTAGAGGAGCCCTGCATGATGGCAGGGGATCACTTCCCTCCTTTGCTGAGCTGTTCACAGCTGTTCCCCCTCATCTGAGGTTGTGCTCTCCATGGCTTCAGTTTTCTGAGGTCAACCATGGTCAGAAAATATTAAACAAAAATTCCAGAAATAAACAATTCATAAATTTTAAACCGTGCACTGTTCTGAGTAGGGTGATGAAGTCTCGCACCGTCCCGTTCTGTCCCGCCTGAGACATGTCTCCTCCCTGTGTCCAGCGTGTTCTTGTTGTATGGGCTCCTTGCCTGTTGGTCACTTTGCTGCTGTCTCAGTCATCAGGCTCACTGTTGTGATATTGCAGTGCTTGTGTTCAAGTAACCCTGGTTTGACTTCATAATGGCCCCAAAGCACAAGAGTAGTGACACTGGCAATTCAGATATGCCAAAGAGAAGCCAAATATATGCCGAAGAGAAGTTGTTAATTTCTTACTGTGCCAATTTATACATTAGATCTTATCATACATATGTGCGTGTAGGAAAAAAAAAAATAGGGAAGAAAACCATTTGGAGTTATTACCATAATCAATGCAGCGGCAATGACAGCTTAAAGTAGTGTCTGTCCAGTAGGGTCACAGGCTGCATAGCGTTGTTCCTGCTACGTTATGCTGTCTAAGAAACTACCCCAAAACCTAATGGTTTGAAAACAACAACCATTTTTAATATCTCATAAAGGGATGCTCGGCACCATTTAGTTGGCAGCTAGCATAGTCCAGAGTGCCCCAGGCAGCTTCACACTCATGCCTGGCACTGTGGTGAAGAGGGCAGAGGGCGGGCTCCCCTGGGTCCATCTCACACATCCTCTGGCTTCTCCCTCGGGCCTCTCCAACAGTGTAGCCAGATTCCGTACGTATTTCCTCAGGACTCCTGAGCACCAAGGCAGGAGCTGCAGCTCACTCCCAGGACAGCCTGGACCTGGCCAAGCCTCATTCCATCTCTCCTGCTTGTAGAGACACAGGGATCTAGTGCAGATTCAGAAGGAGGGGAACTGGATGTCACTCCCAGATGAGAGGAGCAACACAGGACTGGTGGCCATCTTTACCACAGAGGCAGGAGAATGAACCCTGAGAAAAAGTTATTAGAGTCATGGGAGTAAGAATTCCAGGGACTAATGAGATACTGGTTTCAGGACAGTGTGAATTAAAAGTCACATTTCAAGGTATTCTTGTAGAAACAGAGCAGGTGGAAGTAGACTCCTCTTTTGAGGAGCAAGATTAGTTTGTATTCTTAAAGCATTATTGGAAGTCTCAGAGGTCAACATTTGTTCGAGTAGGAGGGGGCTTGTGGATTAGAATATTGTTACATTGAAGCCATCAAGTTAAATTCTTGCTTGCACAATTTATTATCAGTCCAAAGGTTAGTACAGCTTCCACGGCAGACAGATTACTGAGAATCCACTGCTTTGAATCAGAAAATAAGTAAATTATGCTTCGTATTTTTAATATAAATTTGAAACACATGTATTCAGACATACTGACAATGTGTAGGATGCAATTGGTTTGATCCTGCAAGTCTTAGTGAAACATGATTGCTTCTTTACACAGTTCATGGTAGAGCTGCTCAGATAGTAGACGGAAAAATATTGCTTCTATATGTTTTCAGTTTAAACTAGGTATTTGTTATTTAACTGTTAGTATTTTGAGGTATATTAATCTTGTTTGTGTAATCACAACATTTAAGAATGCTTTCACTTTTTCGTAGAAGCCTGCTTAGAGAAACTATTCCTCTCTACTATTGATTGCATCTATGCATACACCAACATCCAATAAAAAGATACTTTATTTTAAGTGCAACAAATATCTCATCCTTATAAATTTTTGAAAAGTCTTTGATTTTCTTGGTGTAACATTGTGAATTATTTAGTCTTGTCTTGAATCCAGCATTGGAAACAGGAAACTCCAGAATACTCCTAGGGGCACTGAGATGGCCAAGCAAACAACAGCTTTCATTTTTCCCTAAAAGTTGACCCGCAACAGGGGAAAAGTCTTGCATCTGGGAAAAAAATCTAATTGGCATGCAGATGTGTATGACCTTTCTCCTTTTATATAATCAAACATGGCAGCGATCCAAAGCACTTGAAAGTAAATCTAACAGCACTTTGACTTTTTAAATTACTATTTTTAATTCAACCAAAGTTAACCTTGGTGATTATTTTCACTCCTCAAGTAAAAGATGATAGTAAGAAAAATGCTGTGAGGTGGATGTTGCTATTCCCACCATACAGACGGGTAAATACTCATTTGAAAGTTAGTTGTTCAAAGTTGATATTTTGGAAGTGCTAGAGCTAGTATTTTAACTTGATAGCATTTGAACCTGACATGTTTGACTTTGTAAACTAAAGTCTTTCTTCTACACGGAGAGCATCTTTTTATTAGGTCAGGAGGAAGGGCTCTAGTTTCATTGCTATAGATTTTTTCCACATTGTTATCATAATTGCGTCCTTACAGTGACGACCCTTTCCTTCTCCCAGATATCCAAACACAAAAGGTGTAAGGGAAAAGTGACTTATTGGTCATGTACATATTGTCCAGTCTTGAGAGATTCAGACAAACAAGAATTAGTGATGCAAAAAGAAGTTGAATCTTTGTTGCTTTCTCCTTTCCTAACACTGAAAATGGGAACTCAATAATAGAAAACCTGAAACTGCTGTCTTTTTGGGGGGAAGCTCTGACTTCACTGGCTTCTTGAGTTGTAGAATAAGTCATTCTATGGAAAATAGAGTCTGTATAGTCCATCTGAGAAATAGGGCAAGAAGTGGAGCTGGAGCTCACAGGGGAGAAAGGCGTCTGTTCATGGCATTTTAATGTTGTAACATTAACTAAATGCATCGGTCTGATTTCATGGTTGGACTCTAAGTAGTTCTGGAAATAACGCCATAGTAAGCAGTCAATGAACACTTATTGAATTGACCTGAAAGAAAAACATTATAAATAAATGTAACTTGGGTGGTCTTATTGGTTACTGCTCAATTCATTAGATATCATAGACAATCTTTTCCCAATTACTGGTTACTTTAATAAGTACATGATGAAATAAAACTTTAAAGTAGCACTTTCAAGTCAGCAGAATTATGCCACTCCCGTTAGCTATATAAAGGAACTTGTGGAAGACTAATGATCCCACTGAAAATAACTAGAAAATGCAGAAAAATACAAATAAAACAAGCTAATTGGTAACTCTACATCCTGGTCAGTGTTTGTATTATCAGTTGTTTGGACTTTACCCATTCTAATATTTGTTTGCTGATATAGTGTTTGTTTATTTGCAATTCCCTAATAACATAATGCTGAGCATCATTCATATGCTTATTTGTCATTTGTACATCTTCTTAGGTGAGATATCTGCACAGGTCTTTTGTCCATGTTTTTATTGAGTTTTATTTTTTAGTGTTAAGTTTTAAGTGTTCTTTGTATATTTTGAATGCAAATCCTTTAACAGATAGGTGTTTTGCAAATGTTCTCTCCCAGTCTGTGGCTTGTCTTTACATTTTCTTAACAGTGCGTTTTGCAGTGCAAAAGTTTTCAGTTTTAGTAAGTACAAACTAACATTGTTCGTGGATTATGCTTTAGTGTTGTATCTAAATATTCATTATCAAACCCAAAGGCAGTTGTATTTTCTCTTGTTACCTTCTAGAAGTTTTATAGTTTTATGTTTTACATTTAAATCTATCTTCAATTTTGAGTTAATATTTGTGAAAGGTATAAGGTCTCTGTCTAGACTTTTTTTTTTCATATGGATGTCCAGTTGGTCAAACACCATTTGTTGAAGAGACTATTCTTTCTTCATTGTTTTTTTCCCCCTTGGCCAAAGACTTGTTGACTATATTTATATTGGTCTACTTCTGGGACTCTCTATTCTGTTTTGTTGATACACTTGTGTGCTCTTTCACCAATGCCACACTGTTTTGATTACTATAGCTTTATAGTAATTTTTGAAGTTGGGTAGTGTTAGTTTGCTAACTTTTTTCTTCTTCAGGGTTGTGTTGACTTTTCTTTCTTTTCCTTGTCCATATAGGCTTTAGAATCAGTTTGTTGATATTCACAAAATAACCTGATGAAATTTTGGTTGAGATTTCACTGCATCTACATATCACATTAGGAAGAACTGACATCTTAATAGTATTGAGACTTTCTATACACGAACATGGAATAGCTCCTGTTTATTTAGATCTTCCTTGATTTTTTTCTTCAGGTTTTGTAGTTATCCTTATGTAGATTCTATACATTTTAGCCTATATTTATACCTAAATATTTCATTTTTGGTGCTCACATAAATGGTATTGCATTTTAAATGTTAAATTCCAGTTGTTCATTGCTGGAATATAGGAACAGAACTGATTTTTGTGTATTAATCTGTATTCTGCAATGTTTCTATAATTGCTTATTGGTTCTGGGGCTGTTTTTTTTTTTTCAAAAAGGATTTTCTACATAAAAAATTCCATAATCTGTTAGCAAAGACAGTTTTATTTCATGCTTGTCAATCTGTATGCCTTTTATTTCCTTTTATCTTATTGCATTAACTTCTACTGTAATTTTGATGTTAAAAAAAAAGTGATGAGATGAGATCTTTGCCTTGTTTCCACTCTTAGGGGAAAGCATCTAGTTTCTCTTCATTAAGTATAGTGTTATCTGTAGGTTTTTGTAGATATCCTTTGTTAAGTTAAAGAAGTTCCACTGTATTCCTAATTTACTGAGAGTTTTTATCATAAAAAGATGTTGAATTTTTTAAGTGTTTTTTATGCATGCATTGATATGATTATGTAATTTTTCTTTCTGAGTCTGTTGATGACATGGGTTACATTAACTGAGTCCTCAATTGTCAAAGTTGACTTGCACACCTGGAATAAATCCCTCTTAGTCATGGTGTGTAATTCTTTTTACACATCATTAGATTTGATTTGTTAATACTTTGTTCAGGATTTTTTTATTTGTGTGCATTAGCAATGTTGGTCTGTAGTTTTTCTTTCTTATAATGTCTTTATTTGATTTTTGCATTAAGCCAATGGTGACTTCATAGAGTGCATTACGAAGTGCTCTGTTTCTATGTTCTGGAAAAAATTACAAAAATTTGAATCATCTTTTTAAAAAATGTTCAGTTGAATTCACCAAAACAAATCATCTGGACCCGCTGCTTTCCTTTTCAGAAGATTATAGATTTAATTTCTTTAATAGTTACAGGCCTATTTAGATGATCTATTTCTCCTTGTGTGAGTTTTGATAGCTTGTGTCTTTCAAGGAATTGATTCATTTCACCTCAGTTACTGTATTCGTAGGTATAGAGTTGTTAATAATATTCTTTTACTTTCTTTATGTTCATGGAATCAGTAGTGATGAACACTTTCATTTCTGATATTAGTAATTTACATATCTCTCCTTTTCTTGGTTACTTTTACTTGAGGCCTAACAATTTTATTAATTCTCTGGAAATCATCTTGAATAATTACTAATTTTCTCTTGATGTTTATTTCAATGATTTCTGTTCAGAAGCTTTATTATGTATACCCTACAACTTTGGGTTTTGTTTGGTCTTTTTTTCTAGAGTTTTCTTCTTTTTAAAAATTTATTTATTATTGATACATACTAATTGTTCATATTTATGGAATGCATGTGATATTTTGATACACACACCATACAATGTGTAATGATCAAATCAGGGTATTTAGAATGTCTGTCACTTCAAACGTTGATTTTTTTTTTTGTGGGAACATTTCAAATCTTGTCTCCTAATTATTTTGAAATATATAATAAATTATTATTAACTCTAGTCCTTCTATTGTACTATCAAACACTAGAACTTATGTCTTCAATCTAACTGTAGGTTTGTACCCATTAATCAACCTCTCTTCATCCCTCCCTTCCCAGCCTTTGATAACTCTCATTCTGCTCTACCTTCATGGTGAGAACTTAGATGATTAAATTCATCTTTTCTAATACAGGCATTTAGAGCTATACATTTCCCTCTAAGAAATACTTTAGCTTCATCTCACAAATTTTGATCTATTTTTTTCCTTATTGTTTAGTTGAATAAGCTTTTTTTTGGCTCAGCATACATCTGTGCACCTGCACTTGCAAACGATGCTTATTCTGAGTTGTTTGCAGGGGATTTGCATATATCTGTTAGGTCAAGTTGATTGATAGTCGTGTATAGCTTTGTAAATATCCTTTTAAGTTATTTTACATTGATCTTTCATCTGCACAGAGAGAGAAATAATTAAATCTCTGGACATGATTGTGGATATTTCAATTTTTTATTTAGTTCCATCAATTCTTGCTTCATTAATTTTGATTTTGTTATTATGTATATTGTTATACATTTGCAAACTATGTCTGATGAAGGACTAGAATATATGCAGAACAGTAAAAAACCCCATCAAAAATAAAACAAAAGTAATCCAATTGGAAATGGGCAAAAGCCGTGAAGAGGCATTTCATATTTTAGGATATATGGATGCAAATAGACACATGAGAAGATGCTCAGTATCGCCAATTATCAGGAAGATGCAGTTTAAAACCACAATGAGATATTATGGTAAACTCAACAAAATGGTTAAAATAAAAAATGACGACACCAGGTGATGGTGAGGATGCAGAGAAACAGAGTCACTGACATTTCTGGTGGGAATGTAAAATGTTACAGCCACTCTGAAATATAGTTTGTCAGTTTCTTGTAAAATTGAACATGCAATTACCATATGATCTAGCTATTGTACTCTCTGGCATCTATCCCACGGAAATGAAAGCTTATGTTAACATAAAAATATGGATGGGAATGTCTATAGTATCTTTATTTGTGACAGTGAAAAACTGGAATTGGCCCTCATGGTCTTCAGCAGGTGAATGACTAAACAAACTGTTGTACATAAAATACTACTCTGCAATAAAGGGAATCATTGTTAATATGGCTAGTCCTCTGTCAGATGTGGTTTGCAAATATGTTATTATATATATGTGTGTGTGTGTGCGCGTGCGCGCATGCGCATGTGTGTGTGTGTGTATAACTTGAATGAACCTCTAGGGATTTATGTTGAGTGAAAAAAGTCAATCCCTAACAGTAACATATCCTATGATCCCATTTATAAAACATTTTTGTAATGCCAGCATTTTATAAGTGGAGGATAGGTTGGGGAAGTGGGAGCTGGAAGAGGCTGGGTGGATGGAGTCATGAAAGAGCAAGATGGAGGTCCTTGTGGTCCTTGTGATTTGGACCTGATCAGTCTTGACAGAGATGGTGCATGGATGACCTACACAGAACTTCATTCACACTCACAAATGGGTACAAGTGAAACTGTTACATTGTCAATATCCTAGTCATGATATTGTGCTATGACTTTGCAAAATATTACCAGTGGGAAGACTGGGTAAAGTAGACAAATAGTTTCTTCATAATATTTCTTAGAACTGCACGTGAATCTACAAATATCTCAACAATATTTCAATTATAAAAAGATTAGTCAAGATATTATTAAATGTTAAAACAATTATTTTAAATATGATTAAAAGATATTGTCCCACCATTATTTTTATTGAATTATCTATTTTTTAAAAAATAAAAAGAGAGATAAGATTTACAAATCAGCTAAAATTAACAAAGAAGAAAAAATAATAAAAGTGCCTAACTCATTTTCCTAAGATGAATAAAAATATTGTTTTATGATTTTAGACAAACATGGGATGTTTGTCTATGATTGACTCCTGTAATTAGTCAAATATTGGTTTAAATGTGTTCTTTAAAAACTTGAATATAAGCACTTGTAAATTAGTCTACCAGTAACAGATGTCTACTTCCCAAATCAATGCAGAATGTAATAGCCACCAGGTCTCTACAGAAAAATAAAGCCAAAACCAAACAAGAACCTAAGCATTAGATTGAAAACTAGAAGGAATTATAAAATGCAAATTCATAAAACGTGAGGATCAGAGTCAGATCAAATCTGAGAGTTTCGTTACGTGTTCAACAGTGCCCCTACACATGTTGAAATCCTAACCACCGGTACTTTAGAATGTGACCATATTTGGGAATAGGATCACTTCAGATGGTGTTAGTTAAATTAAAATGAGGTCAAACTGTAGTAGGATGGCTCCCTAATCCAACATGACAGATGCACTTCTATAAAGGAGTGATTGAGACACAGAGCACGCTACAGGGAGAACACACGTGAAAGTAAAGGCAAGGACTGGAATGATCTTCCCACAGACCAAGAGTCACCCAAGAGTGCTGGCAACCACCAGAAGCTGGGTGAGAGGCATGGGGCGGATTCTCCCTTACAGCCCTTGGAAGGAACCCTCCCAGTTGTCAGCCTAAGCTCAGCCTTCTGGCCTCCAGATCTCTGAGTCAATCAGTTTCTGTTGTTTAAGCCACTCAGTATGTGGTGCTCTGCTAGGGCAGTCCAGGAAATGAGTATATATGTAAATATTTTATGTGAAAAAATAAAGTAGAATGCCTTACACTGTACTATTTTCAACGAGCACATCAAAATGAAATAATTCAGAAATACTTTAAAAAGATGTCTGGAAATACAGGAGACAAAGTAGAGACCAACCAAGAGACAAACAAAACAACCAATAAACGAAAAACAAATACCCAGGAATTGTAATATTGATATCGAAAGCCAAAAGCATTAGGTATGGATAAGAATACCCATTCGTATTCTTTATTTTACCAAAAAGTAAAATGTATAAGAAGACATATTAGTTATGAATATTTATACAAGTAGTATTGCATCAAAATATGTACAGCAAAGACAAATGAGTAGGTACACGGGTTTCACCATGTTGGCCGGGCTGGTCTCGAACTCCTGACCTCAGGTGATCCACCTGCCTTGGCCTCCCAAAGTGCTGGGATTGTAGGTGTGAGACACCACGCCCCGCCTAGATACACAATTCTTATGGAAGCATTTAAAAGAATACCTCTAATAACCATTTATAATAAATCACATAGATAATAAAAAAGAAGAAATGACTTAGACTATTTAATTAAACATACTGAATCAATAGAAATACACAGAAATTTTTAGCCTAGACAGATCATAGTTTCTTTTTTGGCACCGGTGAAATATTTACAGCAATTAATCATGTGTTACATGACAGAGGAGGCTCGATAAATTTCAAAATCCTGAGATAGTTCAGGCTGGTAGCTTCCTTCGTTGCCTCTGTATTGGAATTACCTGGAAAAAAATGTTTTAAGAATATTCCTGTGCAATTTCCGCCTAGGTCTTTTGTACCCATTTATTGTTTCATCTATTGGATGTGCGCTTCATGGCAGACACTGCACTAGGCGCTGAGGACGCTGCAGTAAATAGGAGAAAACCACCCTAGCTTTCATTTGCTTTCACAGAGGGCCAAATGCCATGGAGGAAGTAAGAGAACAGGTAACAAGATGTAGAGCAATCGGCGACTGAGGAAATTGTTTGTGGAGTGGACTGTGAAGGCCTTTGGAGGGAGTTGTATCCCCGTGCAGAGGGTGAGTTCAGAGTTGACGATGACACCCAGAATCTCTAGAGAAGAAATGCGTGAGCAGGGACCACAGAGGCAGGTGGAGTGACCTCAGGAGAGCTGGCATGGGCCCACCCAGGCAGCCCGCCATGGAGGCAGATAGAGGAGGGAAAGGCGGTGAGGGGGGGAACCAGCTGGGGAGGAGGGGAAACCGTTTGGATCGTCTCCTGTCCTCATGGGCGCCTAGAGGAGAAAGAAAAAGGAAGAGAAAGAAGGAAAGCCCAGAAAGTGAAGGTAGAGTGCGGGGCAGCCTGGAGACCCCTGACGCGCCTGGCAAGAGCACTTCCGGGGTCGGAGGGGACGGAATTCCACGCAGAACCCGCTGAAGAGTAAAGGGAAGTTTGCGGGGGTGTTGAGCACTGAGGAATTTTTATTTTTCTACATCTCTCCAGGGTAAGATTTAGATGCAAAACGTAGAAGGAAATGGTGATTGTTAAAGTAATTGAAAGCACTTGGAAATAAATAATATTCTGAATGTACTCTGGATCAAGCAGGCAGTTGAAAAGATGGTCATTGGAGTATTTGAAATATGACAATGATAATAACATCGGAGACACATTTTCAAAAGCTGCCTACACAGTTTTCAGACTGAAGTACCTGTTTTATTTTCTTTTTATTATTTTACTTTAGAGAAAGAAAAGGATCAATATAAATGCACCAAGATTTTGTTTCAGGCTTTTAGAAGAAGAAGAAGAAGAAAAAAAAAAAAAAAAAAACACCTAAAACAAATAACATGGAAAAAGAGACAGAGAGGGAAAAACCCAATAAACTGAAAAATAGTAAGATGGTAGAAATGATAAAATCAAGAGTTGGTCTTTGGGAATAACTTGTGAGGAATGGAAAAGCTCAAGTTTTACGAATGCAGTTAATTATAAAATTATGAAAAAATGACTAAAAAGAAATGAATTAGATAGGTGGGAGACTTTCACATGTTACAGGAAGGCACTATGAAAAACCGTATTCTAAGCAATTATAGTCTTGGTAAAAAGGAAACTTTTTTCAAAAATCAAAATTTACAAAACTGGCTGCAAAAGAAGGGAAGAAAAAATATGCAACATCACTAATCATCAGAGAAATGCAAATCAAAACCACAATGAGATACCGTTTCACAGCAGTCAGAATGGCTATTATGAAAAAAAACAAAAAACAATAGGCGCTGGAGATATTGAAGGGAAAAGGAAACATTTATACAGTATTGGTGGGGATGCAAATTAGTTCAGCCATTGTGGAATGCAGTTTGGAGATTTCTCAAAGAACTTTAATCAGAACTACCATTTGATCCAGCAATACCACTACTGGGTATGTACCCCAAAAAATAAATACATAATTCAACTAAAAAGACACGTGCAATGTTCGTTGCTTTGGTATTTGGAAAACAGTTCATATCTTCACAAATTTGACTCCAGATGCATTTGCAAAGCAAAATAAATAAATAAATAAAATTAACAAATAAGCAAGAGGAAATATAGGTTAATATATAAAGTAACATAATAAATACAGAAACTGATATAGTTGACTACCCAAAAATGTAAAAGGAGATGCACGTACAAAATAAATCAAAATTGAATGAAACAAGTTGATGTATTTAATAGCCACAAAGGAGAAATATTTATACTATATGAAGAAATCATGCAAGCAATTAGAAAAACCATCACAAACATAGTTGGTTAATGGAGGAAGCACATGGAAAATTTTTATAACCTACTAACAAACACATGGGGAAAGTTAATTATAGTAATAATCTAATAAAATTTTATAAATATTTCCAAAAATGACAACACATTGCTGGTGAACATCTGGTAACCAGTGTTAAAGATTGCTGGACTGTTTCAATTACGTTGGAAAACAATTTAGCGACATGTATCAGTATCCTTTTACTTAGCATCTTTCTACCTAGTTTTGATTAGGTTAAATTTTGACCTAATTTTGCTTTTGAAATAAATCCTAAGAAGTTACCACAAAGTATGAGGAAAATTTTGTGTATAAGAATGCTCATAATGGCAAAACAACATTGACTACTATTTAAGTGGCAACAAGCATTAGAGAATGGGAAGTGAATGAGCACAGGACAGAATATTATCGTCACTGCCCGTGATGTTTACAAGGCATCTTCTATCATAGGAGGAAATTCCATCACCAAAGTTTACCTGTTGCGAGGGGACACTGGGGTTCACTTCCTTCCCTTTCTATTTCTCCCTGTCTGTTTTCCACATTATCTAACGTGATCCTGGGTGACTTCTAGAACAAGAACATGCATAGTTTTGAGGAGAGAGAAAGCCAGCGCCCGAGTGTGTGTTTGTGTAGGTGAGCGTGTTCTCCAGGTCAGACGGGTCTGGTGATGGGAAGACCACCCCACCCAAAGACATGCACATCCAGTGTCGGCGACAGCCCGTGAGTGAGTTGTCACGAATGTTGCTTCTCAGGGAGTTAACTGGAACTAAATGTTTGGGACTATTTCTTCAGATTACAGCAATCAAGGCATCGTTCTGAGACCTGCAGTGGAATACCACGTGGAGTCCTTCCTCATCCCCATGAGTACTTTGGGTTACACTGTGATGTGTGTGCAGCTGTATATGGGCCTGTTGGGGCTGATACAGCAGTCATTCTTTCCAAGAAATCTTTGATCTGCCGAAAGGTGACTACAAAGCTGATAGCCAAGGTACCAACGCAGGGAGAGTTTCACAGTGTGGCATGTTAGAAGGGACAGTTCCCAGGGGCTGCTTTGCTGAGTGTATAACAGCTAATTGGGCCTGCTAGGGTCAGCAATTAGCTTGGAGCTGTTCAGAACTTCTGACAGGGCCACCTTTATCTGTAAACCAGTTCTTCATTGAACAATAACGCCGCAGCCAGTCAGGGAGACATCCACGGAGCACAAAGCATTCTCATGTGTCAGGGTAGACGGAGCTTTTCCCCGGGCTGTGGAATTCCGATGTCCTCTTTGCAGTGGAGCCCAGCGATCACCTGGCTCCCTCAGAGCGACACTTGGCAGGTCCTTCATGAGAGGAACATCATTTCCCTTAGTCTCAGTGACACAGTTGTTTCTCTGACTAAAGATTACTTATTGGAAAACTAAGGGTGATATTTTCTTTTCAAACAGTGAGGAGACTATAAAAAACTTCACTTCGAAAATGATCTTCCAGGGTTGTTTTAATAAGAGTGAAGTTTGGGAAATAAAACTTAGAAACGTTATCTCCGGGAGGTCTAAAAATTTTCCTTGTGCTTTTGATAGTTGAGAAGGGAACCTGTTCGTCTTTGTGTCAGATCCTTAACCTCTTTTTCCGTCCTTTTTGTTTGTACTTAAATTTTGAGAAAGGAAACAATGGTCCCTGTTCCCAAGAACCCTTTTTCTCCTCCCTAAGAAAATAGCACTTCTACAATGTTACCTTCCTCGAGCTTCATGGCCGAGCTGTGGGTTTCTTTTTAATTTATTTTTATTTTGTTTTTCTTGGGGTAGGGGGGCCGTGGATGGGCTCACCTCAAGTAGGGTGGTCTACTGGCAGGAGGCGTTATCTGGTGTTGGAGGTATGGCCGCCATGGGGGGCCCTTTACACCTGATCTTGGAGTTCAGTGGAGATCAGGCATACCCTACCTGATTTCCCAAACACCACTGCCTAGTGAGCCTTTTTGACTTTTTTTTTTTAATTATTTTTTTAGAGACAGAATCTCCCTGTGTCACCCAGGCTGGAGTGGCATGGTGATAGCTCACTGCAGCCTTGATCTCCTGGGCTCAAGCAAACCTCTTATGTCAGCCTTCCAGGTAGCTAAGACAATTGCATGCCACCACACCCAGCTAACTTTTCAGTTTTTCATAGACATGGGGGTCTCTCTATGTTGCCTAGGCTGGTCTCGAATTCCTGGGCTTAAGCCATCGTCCTTGGCCTCCCAAAATGCTGGGCTTACAGTAATGAGCCACTGCACCTGGCCTGCCCGGGTGAGTCTTATGTCAGTCTCACCCCATCCTTCCCTGAGAGGTACATCAGGAAGGGAGAGACACCTCGAGAGTCTGTGGATGACAGTTCTATAATTTCAGCATTATTTTAATGCAATCAATGTAAGTGCCTTATATATTTATGCAGCTTCATTTTACACGTGCTTTTTCAGAGAATTGATCTGTGCTTGTCTGCTAGATTTCAATAACTTGTCTCTCTTTTTTTTTTCTGTTTTTTTTTTTTTTTTTTTCTGTTTGTCCCCTCCCAGTTGTTCTCTATCCTTGATGGAAAAAAATCCAAAGTACTCCTACTATGCTTTCTGTTCTCTGCAGCCTCTTTTTTGCAAGGAAGCCCTGTCGTGCAAGGGAAGGCCAGACGGATGAGATGGCCTGGTGAGGTAAGCCAGGGATGAGCCCCTGATGGTGTTCTGCTGGTGAGGTAAGCCAGGGTGAGGTAAGCCAGGGATGAGCCCCTGATGGTGTTCAGGGATCTCCTTCAAGAGCATAAAAGGAAGCTGATTGATGAGGTCTGTGCATCTGTTCACTCTCTCCCACCACAGCTCCTGCCCCAAGTATGTCAATACCCAGGGGCAAGGGGTGTGGAAGTGGGGAGCAGGTTTAATGGGTGAATTTACTTGCAGTAAAGAAGTTCTTCTCCTTGTCTTGGTCACCATTTGTTCACCAAGAAACTAGCATTTCCTATCCTACTAAAAGTTTACAGTCTTTTTTCCTTCTTCTTTTTGGTGAGCACGTTTCTGCACTGTTGAGCTGACAGCTGAAATCTGTCCTCCTCCTGCGTGTGATGTCAGCTGTGGGCCAGCCTGGCAGTCTCAGAGAGAAGAGGAGGGGAAAGCTAGGGGGAGAAGGGAGCGTGTTAAGATTGTGACCAGACCGGCTGAAACTGTGTGTCATGTGTCACAAACCCCACAGCCTGGCAGCTCTCTGTGGAGGGAGCTTTGTCTCTCATGACATGTCTAAAGGCTCACGGGAGGCCAACCCGCACCTGTAGCTCTCCTGGCTGACGGCCGACCAGGCAGCCTCCAGAGAGAGAGAGAGAGGGGGGAATGGGCAAGAGCTGAGACTCCAGCAACAGCAGGAAATGGGCTGCGTTGCCGACAGCCGGCTCCACCAAGAGTTATTTCTAAAATCTGGGTTCGAAGACGATGTGCAGTCAGGTACAAACTGACAGACGAACAACCTTCTCCCATCTCGTGGCTGCTCCCTTGTTTACAGCGCTTTCAGACTCCGTGGAAGATTCTCTAAAGGTACCTGGGTGGTGTCTCATAAGAGTCCGGGCTGCCAAGCGCTGCCCGTGTCATTTCTAACAGGTGTGGAAGGTGTAAGGAAGGAGCGGGAAGGAAAAGATAAGACACAAAGAGAAGGAGCCAGGTGGAAAATCCTGGAGTGCAGAAGTGTCCGTCTGAAAGGCTGTGATGACCGTGATGAGTAAATTATTTTATTCCTACAATTATACAATAAAACAGTATACAGTTCTTGTGTTCGTAGGAGAACAAATTACTGCTTCTCCATTTCCATTCATTTTCTATTTTTAAAATAAAAACTTTCTATAAGCATAGGATACTTAAAAGAACCAAGATATATTTTGGCTTGTGTTTATATATGGACATGTTTAAAAACATAGCATTTTTAAATTGGTAAGATAGGTAAAAATAACTGGAGAGGAAGTTTCATACTTGACGGAGATGATGATGAAGTATTCAATGCGCCAGGCACGGTGGCTCAGGCCTGTAATCCCAGCACTTTGGGAAGCCAAGGCAGGAGGATCACTTGAGGTCAGGAGTTTGAGATCAGCCTGGCCAACATGGTGAAACCCCATCTCTACTAAAAATACAGAAATTAGCCAGGTGTGGTGGCAGGTGCCTGTAATCCTAGCTACTTGGGAGGCTGAGGCAGGAGAATCACTTGAGCCTAGGAGGCCGAGGTTGCAGTGAGCCAACATCACACCACTGCACTCCAGCCCGGCTGACAGAGTGAGATACTCTGTCTCACAAAAAAAAAAAAAAAAAAAAAGAAAAGAAAAGAAAGAAAGAAATATTCAATGCACACAATGAGAAAGAAGAGAGGACGCAAGGCTCTGGGCCCACAACAGCAGGGAATCCAGGACCCCCTTGGTGAGAAGGCAACATGAGAATATGCAGCCTCTGTCCTCATGGAGGCCATGGGTGCAGAGTGAAGGGAGAAACTGGCCACTTGGCATTGCATGGACAGTCTGAGGATCTCACTTTCTAGCAGGTCATTGTGGCATTGATCTCTGCGGCCCGGACATGGGGACCCACAGCTTGATGGGGTCACTGTTTTTGGGTAGTGATTCCAATGTGTCACCTAAGCTGTCACCCAGGGGGATCAGGGCCCACCAGCAACACAATTACTCAACAGGCGAAAATACAACCCTGTTGTGACATCTGACACCAACCCCTCCCTGACACCACAGCAACAGTCAGGACACATTTAGGATATTTTCTTTTTGAACTATATCACTTTGGGACCTTTCTTTATCAATTACAATAATTTTCACCCTTGTCATTTAGTAAAACTCTGTGGTCCCTGGATATATTTAAGATACAAACTTTGTATAATATCAAATATATATATGCAAACATGCATACATATCTGTATGTGTATGTATGCATACATGCATGTAATATTTGTTGATTTCAAATTAATTATATTTTGATAATTGTAACACTCTAGATTTGCTTTGAAAATGCCAATTTTAAAAAAGATGCCATTTGGCCTGTCACCGATGGGCATTTAGGTTGCTATTGTGAATAGTGTTGCAATGAACATACTGTGCACGTCTCTTTATTAAAAAAAGATGTATATCCCTTTGGGTATATGACCAGTTATGAGATTGATGGGTCAAATGGTATTTCTGGTTCTAGGTGGTACATGTACACCATGGATCATGAGCTCATGTCCTTTTCAGAAACATGGACACAGCTGGAAGCTATTAGCCTCTGCAGACTAACACAGGAACAGAAAACCAAACACCGCATGTTTTCACCTACAACTAGGATTTGAACAATGAGAACACATGGACACAGGGAGAAGAACAAAACACATTGGGCCGGTTTGGGGCACAGTGGGAGGGAGAAATAGCTAATGCATGTGGGACTTAGTACCTAGGTGATGGGTTGGTAGGTGCAGCAAACCACCATGGCACAATGGCACACGTTTACTTATGTAACAAACCTGCATGTCTGGAACTTAAAAAATTAAATTAAATTTTTTAAAAAAGATGCAATTTGGTAATCATTATTTTTTCAATTGTTATATATTTTTATTTCCCTGGCTTTTGATTTGTGGAATATTTTATATATTAAGGAAATAATTCAATTTGTCAAAAGTTTTTCACAACTTTTGGGTTTGCCATTTACATTCTATTTTTGTTCATATTGGGATTTTTTGGGGGATAATTAAAAATGTTGCAACCAAACGTTTGTAATGTTTGTATTCCTTTATTAATTCTTTTATTATTATTATTATTATTTTTTGAGATGGAGTTTTGCTTTTTTCACCCTGACTGGAGTGCAATGGTGCGATCTTGGCTCACCACAACTGCCGCCTCCTGGGTTCAAGCGATTCTTCTGCCTCAGCCTCCCAAGTAGTTAGGATTACAGGTGCCCACCACAAACACCCAGCTAATTTTTGTATTTTTAGTAGAAATGGAGTGTCACCATGTTGGCTAGGCTGGTCTCAAACTCCTGACCTCAGGTGATCCACTTGCCTCGGCCTCCCAAAGTGCTGGGATTACAGGCGTGAGCCACTGCACCTGGCCTCTCTTATTAATTTTTCCTTTAATCTTATGCTAAAAAGCCCTTTTCTCCTCTAAACTCTTCCAGCTATTTTAAATTGTTATATCTTTGTTTTCTTGGTTTACAGTGAACTATTTGGTCCTTCTTTTGTTTATTATGGAACATGGTACACACTACATTTATTCTCCTTAATTAACTGATAGTCTCTTCAATGATGAGAAATGCATGCCTTATTATATGCTAAAGTATACAGAGAATTTGACCTGTTCATGGCCTTCCATTCTGTTCCATTATTATGCCTGCACTGCCTTAAGACTATTAACTGATGTTTGGCAAAGTCAGTTGTATGCCTGCCTCATACTTTTGTTCCCGAAATATTCTTTGTATTTTCACCTGCTTATTATTCTCTACGTAATTTATAATTTTGATTTCAATTGCTTTAATTTGTGGGAAAATGACATATCATTTCAAATGTTCATGCATCCCATAGATAAATATGATTTGTATGTTTTCCTTTATTCAAGATTTTATGTATTTCAAGGCTTTGAAAAATCTTCAGAATTTTAAAATTTTATGTTTTATTTCTTGATGGCATATGCTTTGGTTGGAATTATGATAGGGATCTCTTTTTAGTAATATCTTCTGCTAGAATTTTACTGGTATAAAGAAAAGGTTTGTTTTTCATATGTATATTTTATACTTTATAATTTGATAAATTGTAAAATATAGCAAATCCATTAATTAGCCATCAACTCTTTCTTTTCTCTTTATTTTTAGTGAAGATGAAGAGTGAACCCTCTAATTAGTCATCAACTCTTTGTTTTCTCCTCATTTTTAGTGGATATCTTGGATTTTATTTATTGAGTATATATTTATAAGCTATCTCAATAAAAGGATATTTATATTGATTTTTATAACAAATTTATTTGATCAAATCAAGTTCTATCTCATTTGATCAATTGCATTTGATCAAATCCACTAGTTATACATCATTATATCTTTCTTTTCATTGTGGTAAACCATTAACAACATTTCTATAACACTGTTAAATAAGCAGACATTCTAGTCCAGGGTCTGATTTTAAATGGACTTCCTCCAGTTTTCCCCCATTAAGTTTGTAGATTACTTCTTTGATGTAAACCTATTCCTAATATTAAGGAAATATCCTTTCAGTCTTGATTTAAAAAGAGGCATCTGGAGGAAAAGATGCCTTTAACCCTGACATTCTATAATCGTTTGATCTGTTTATAGTTTTTCTGATGTGTTCACTGTTTACTTCCTCTAGCCAGAATATAAGCTCCTTGAGAACGGGGGATCAATTTCATTCACTCTTGAGTCTGCTGTGCCTGTGAATGACTAAGAAATTAAAAATTCCATTTCAAAAGTCATAAGAACTTCCTGTTACTGCAAATAGGTAAAAAGTCTGAAGTTAGAGACAGTTTTGAAGTTATTTATTTAGTAATCATTTCAATTTTGCTATTTGAAAATTTTCTTTTTATTTTTAAGTCAACTTAAGTAATTTTCTTCTGGAGAACAATTCATTTTATAAACACTTTATCATTGTTAATGTGCAATTTAAAAATCATTCTTAATATTTCAAAATATTTATCTATACTAAAGACTCCTTTAATACTGATTTTCTATAGTTGTGGCATTTAATCTCTTAGTATCTTGACTACATCTGTCAATAATTTGTCTATGCATTTTTTTTTTTAATTCGCTAGAATGTACCTAAGAAAGTATGAGGTTTTTTTTCTTGGTTTCTGACTTACTGATCTTTGCTTTTATCTTTTTCTCTTTCCTCTTGGCATTCTTGTTCTCCCTTTACAACCAAGTGAGATTAACATTTAAGACATTATGCTACCCTGCTTCAAACTATACTACAGGGTTATAGTAACAAAATAGCACGTGCTGATACAAAAACAGACACATAGACCAATGAAACAGAACAAATAACCCAGAAATAAGACCATATGCCTACAACTATCTGATCTTCAACAAACCTGACAAAAACAAGCAGTGGGAAAAGAACTCCCTATTCAATAAACGGTGCTGAGATAACTGGCTAGCCATATGCAGAAGGTTAAAACTGGACCCTTTCCTTACATCATACACAAAAGTAAACTCAAGATGGGTTGAAGACTTAAATGTAAAACCCAAAACTACAAAAACCCTGGAGGACAACCTAGGCAATACCTTTCAGGACATAGGCATGGACAAAGATTTCATGACAAAGACACCAAAAGCAAATTTGCAACAAAGGTGAAAATTAACAAAGAGATCTAATTGAACCAAAGAGCTTCTGCATGGCAAAGGAAACTATCACTGGAGTAAACAGACAATGTACAGAATGGGAGAAAACGTCTGCAAACTATGCGTTTGGACAAAGGTCTAATATCCAGCATTTGTAAGGAACTTGACAAATGTACAAGAAATAAACAACCCCATTAAAAAGCAGGTAAAGGACATGAACAGACACATTTCAAAATAAGACATACATGCAGCCAGCAATCACGAAAAATCTCAACATCACTGATCATTAGAGAAATGCAAATCAAAACCACAATGAGATACCATCTTACACTAGTCAGAATGGCTATTATTAAAAGTCAAACAATAATAGATGCTGGCAAAGTTGTGGAGAAAAAGGAATGCTTATACACTGTTAATGGGAGTGTAAATTAGTTAAACCATTGTGGAAGATAGTGTGGTGATTCTTCAAAGACCTAGAGACAGAAAAACCATTCAACCCAGCAATCCCATGACTGGGTACATACTCAAAGGAATATAAATTGTTCTATTATAAAGACACATGCACAAGTAAGTTCATTGCAGCACTATTCACAATGGCAAAAACATGGAATCAACCTAAATGTCTATCAGTGACAGGCTGGATAAAGAAAATGTGATACATATACACTGTGGAATACTATTCAGTCATAAAAAGGAATGAAATCATGTCATTTTCAGGGACATGGATGGAGCTGGAGGCCATTATCCTTAGCAAACTAATGCAGGAACAGAAAAACTAAATACTGCATATTCTCGCTTATAAGTCAGAGATAAATGATGATCACACATGGACACATAGAGGGAAACAATACACACTGTGTCTATCGGAGAGTGGAGGGTGGGAGGAGGGAATGGATCGGAAAAATAACTAATGGGTACTAGGCTTAATACCTGGCTGATGAAATAGTCTGTACAACAAACCCCCAGGACGTAAGTTTACTTATGTGACAAACCTGCACATGTACCCCTAAACTTAAAAATTAAAAAGTAAAGAATTACCCAATCTGAACAACAAAAAGAAAATAATTGTTTTAAAGGCAAACAGAACCTAAAGGACCTAGGGAACTAAAGCAAAAGATCTAATATTTGTATCATCACAGGCCTAGAAGGAGAGAAGAGGGAAGGGCTGAAAAACTGTTCAAAGCTAAAAACTTCCCATTTGGTGAAATACATAAACCTACAGATTCAGGAAGGTGAGGAAACTCCAAGGTAAACCTAAAAAAATCCATGCCAAGACATATGATAGCCAAACTTCTGAAAACTAAAGACAAAGAAAAGGTCTTGAAGTCACAGGAGAAAAAGAAAAATTCATAATTACAGTTGGAGACTTCAAAACACCTTTCTCAATAATTAATAGAATAACTGCAGAGAATATCAGCAAGAAACAGGAGAATTTAACAACATCGTTACCCAACAGCAACTAATCAACACTTAAAGAATGCATTAGTAAACAATCACAGAATATACGTTCTTTTCTCCCACTGAACATTCACAAAGGTAGACCATATCTGTTACCATTAAACATACTTCAACAATTTCAAAGAACTGGAATCATGCTGAGTGTGTCCTTTGACCACAAAAGAATCAAAGCAGAAACCAATAACAGAAATATAAAGAAAAATATCCAAAAACTTGAAAACAAAATATTGCACCTTTAAATAGCCTCTGAATCAAAGAGGTCTTAAAGGAAATAAATAAATAATTGAACTAAATAAAAATAAAAATACATCCACAAATACGAAATCTGTGGGATGCAGCTAAAGCATTATTTAGAGGAAAATTTATAGCACTGGGTCCATATATTAAAAAACACAAATAGCCTCAAATTTTCTACATCAAAAAATTAGAAAAGAAGAGCAAAATAAACCCAAAGCAAGTAGGAGGAAAGAAATAAGGGTAAGAACATAAATCAATGAATTTGAAAGCAAAAAGAGTAAAAATAAAAAAAAATTTAGTTTTTTAAAGAATTAGTAAAATTGACAAAAATCAAACTAGCAAGCTTCAGACCTCATACACATGTCTTCTCAGGACTACAGACTGAAACATCATTATTAAAATATTTCCAAATACAGTTCAGCAATATATAAAGAAAATTATATACCACAAGTGAATGCTTATTCTACGGATGCCAGACTGGTTTGATACTTTTAAAAATCAGTCAGTGTAATCCACTGTATTCACAAGCTAAAGAAGAAAAAAATCACATGATCACACCAATTTAGGGGAAAAAATCTTTTGACAAAATTCAACACCCATTTGACAAAATTCAGCACATATTAATAACAAAAATTATCAGTAAGGAATAGAGGGGGCTCCTCAACTTGATAAAGAATGACCTGTCTACAAAATGCTACATTTAGCATCACACTTAATGATAATATGCTAAATGGCTTTCCACTAAAACTGAGATTTAGGTGAGAATGTTCACTCTCACAATTACTATTCAACATCATACTGGAAATTCTTACTATCATACTGTCTAATAAGAAAGGAAAAGTAAAACGAACCCATACTGATCTGAAAGAAAGAAATTCCCCTATTTGTAGATCACATGATTGTCTACACATAAAATCTCAAAGGATCTAAAAAACAAACCAGCAAACAAAACTTCCTACCACAAATCAGATCAATATGTTCACAAGATACTAAATCAGCACACAGAAATGAATTGTATCTGTACAAACGAATAAGGAAGAGAGATAAACCAAAACTGCAAATATAATACCATTGTAATAGCTACAAAAAAAAAAAAAAAAAAAAAAAATCAAGTACCTAGGTATAAATCTAACGGAACATGTATAGAATTTGTGTGCTGCAAATTACAAAATGCTGATGAAAGAAATCAAAGACAATCTAAACAAATGGAGAGAGGATCTTTGCTCATGAACTGGAAGAGTCAACATACCAATTTTCCCAAAATTGCTACAAACACTGAACACAATTCCTATCAAAATTCTAGCAAAATTTTTATAAATACCAAAAAGATTATTCTAAAATTTATATGAGAAAGAACAATCCTAAGAATAGCTAAACAAATTTTGAAAGAGAATAATGAAGTGGGAGGAATCACTCTGCCCTATTTCCAGGTTTATTATATAGCATTGAGACTATGGGACTGGCAGGGACGGGTATACACACAAAGATAAATGAAATAGAAAAATGGACCAGTAACAGCCTCACACAAGAACAGCCAACTGATTTTTCACAGAGGTACTAAAATAATTCAAAGGAAGACAGGTAGTCTTTTAAACAAAAAATAAATCTCAACCTAAACCACACATTTTATACAAAAGGTAACTAAAAATGGATTATAGGTTTAAAAGTAAAACACCAAATTATAATTTTTCAGAATAAAACACAGAAAAAAAATTTCAGGACTTGGGCTTGATGAAGAGTACTCAGATGTGGTATCAAAAGTTCAATTCATAAAAGAAAAAGATCCATGAGTTGAACTTTATCAAAACAAAAATTTTGCTGGGTGAAAGACTCCATTAAAAGGATGGAAAGACAGCTATAAACCCAGAGATAATATTTGCAAAGCATATATCAGTAAAAGGACTCATATTTGTAATTTGTACAGATCTCTCTGAGCTCAACGGTAAAAAAATAAAATGATCCAATTAGAAAACAGAAAATAACATGAAGAGATCCTTCACTGAAAAAGACAAACAGATAGAAAAAAAGCACATACAAAGTTCAACATCACTAACCTTAAAAATGCAAATTAAGGTCACGTGAGATACCACAAAGCACCTACTGGAACAGCCAAAATTAAAGCTAGTGACCACACCAAATGCTGTCAGTGGTGCAGAGAAACTCAATCATTCATACGTTGTTGGTGGGAATATGAAATGGTCCCGACCCTCTGCAAAATCACTTGGAAAATTCTTGAACAACAACAGTAACAAAGCACACAAAGATCCTATGACCAAACAGTCACATACCTGGGCATTCATATCAGAAAAGTGAGAAATTGACAGAAAACTGTACACAATTCTTGGTAGCCTTTTTATTCGCAGTTGCCAAAATCTGGAGACCAGCAAAATGTCCTTCAATGTGTGAACGGTTACACAAACCGCGGTACCTCAGTGCCATGGAATACTATTCAGCACTAAGAAGGAAAAACTCTTGATGCACAAGCAGCTCCGAGAAATCTCTGGGGAATATGGCTGAGTGACAGAAGTCAGTCTCAAGGGTTACATAGTATATGACTCCATGTATACAATATCCTTGGAATAACAAAATTTTAGAGATGGAGGAAGATTGGTGATTTCCTGGCTTTAAGAATCATGCGGGTTGCAGGTGGGTGTGCCTGTAAACATCTTCATGGTGACAAAACCGTTCTGTGTCTTGTTTGCGGGGGAGATTACTCAAGTTTGCATATGATAAAATGACATAGACCTACACACACATTGCACGAGTGTCAGTTTCCCAGTGTGGATATTGTACCATAGTTCATAAGCTGTAGCCATTGGGAGAAGCTAGGTGAAGGGATCATGAGACCTCCTTGTACTATTTTTGTAACTTCTTATAGATCTGTAATTATTTCAAACTAGAAAGTTTTAAAAAGGACCTACAGGTGTTAATTCAATGTTGAACAGACGCAAGGGTTCCAGAAGGTCTCAGCTTGTCCTCACTTGTTTCCTGTGCTCGCTGTGCCCAGCAGACCAACAGTGACCCCAAGCCACACACCAGGCAGACCACCAAGGTGACTTCCCAGGTGGCAGGTGATTTGTTTTTCTAAGACCAGCCCAGCGGGCACAAAAGAACCAGCGGGTAGGCAAGTGTAGGAGCAAAACTGCAAGTTTATTTTGGTAACCAAAGGTGTGGGGAGGAGGTCTGTCCGCCTCCCGCAAAGAAGGCCGACAGAGTCCCCCGGTGAAGCTCTCCGACGGAGTTCCGGCAGTCCGGACATCCCCACGGGAGTGGGGCTGGAAAGTCCGCGTGGCTCACTGGCCGAGAGCGGCTTTTCTAGGAGTGGGAGGGCAATAGGCGGGGCACCGGCGTGTCGGGAGGGCGTTCCACAGGTGCGACCAGGTAAATCTTGGTCTCTTCGGATTGACGTCACCTGGCGCATGCCCAGTTGATCTGCACCTTCCCTGGCGCCGGCTGCATTTTCGCGCGAGAAGAACCCGGAAGTGCGCCATCTTGCCTCCGTTCTCCAAACAGCAGGGACTTTTTGACTTCTTTGGCTGGAGGACACGCCTAGCAAATCAGACTTTCCCACAAGCTCCTGCCTGTCCACCTGCCCGTGAGTAGCTTGCTCTTGTCCTCTGCCTCCTGATTTCTTCTCCATTCATATAACCCGTGACTCCTGTATCGACCCTTTTTTTATTGGAATGCTGATCCAGGGTCTGTGTTCTCGGCTGTTTCCTCCTGGCCCTCTCTCCACCAGAGAGGCTCCTCGGGCTCTCAGCTTTCCTGGCTCCTGCATTACTAACGCAAATGTCGGTTCCTCCCTGAACTCCCTCCCTTCTGGTTCACCTTGTCGTGCCCTGCTTATATTTTGCTACCAGCTCATTTTCCTTAAATGCTAAACCAAAAATGTCCTTAAGATCATTAAATTCCATAGACTTAGGCTGGTGAAGAAGAAATCAAGGTTTAACCATAGGAGAAACAGCTTCCCCAGGGTGTTCGGGTGCCAGGGATGGATAACATCTCTTCATTCTCAGTCTGGTCCTAGAAATTCTCACCAGCTTTCCAGTTTCTAGCCCAGCAGGTATGAACTCCCTGGTCTGTCATCTTGTTGGATGATGTCACATACGTTCGTGGCTAAATGTGTTGACTGAATACATGCTTCCTGGTATCTATTCCTGTCTGTGTGTGGAGTGGCTTGGGGAAGGGCACGCTAGTCTTCTCATTCCTGTGAGGTTGGAAAGGCCATATGTGACCAGGCCGTGAAGGGCATCGAGTGCCAAGCAGAGAGGTCGGGATTTTGTTCTATAACAATGGGACGCCAGTGGAGATGGTTGTGGAAGAGATATAAAGGCCATATTTGTATTTTAACAACAACGAGTGGAGCAGCCATGAAGGGACCGGGGCAGTGAGTGAGGAAGAAGCACTGGAAAGTGATGTAGCCCTCCAGGTGAGGGACAGCAGGAGACGGGGCTGGTGCAGCCCCCCAGGGGTGATGAAAAGCATCTAGGGTGGAACCCACCAGCTTGGACTGTCTGAACATGCCTAGGAGGGGAGGGGACTGTGATGACACTGTCGTGTCTGGCTTGGGAGACTGGGGGGTTGGTGAACCACAGACAGAATGGGAAACAACAGAAAGTGAGTATGTGGGTGGAGGGAGAAATATTTTTGAGCGCTTTTGGTTGGGCTGAGTGGAAATGCCTCTTTGACATCCATGTTAGTGTTTTGACAAGATCACAGGAAGTGTGTGCAGAAGAGAGTGAGCACAGGCTCAGGATGGAGGGTGTCACTGGTGTGTTTGAAATAGTAGCCAAGCAACTTACAATGGGACAGCAAAAGGAGAGGAGGAAGAAGGGCTCTATCCAAACACATGAGAAATGCTTAATGGTGGGTAGAGAGAGAACCACAAAGGTCAGCACGTTGAGCATTGCCTTACTACAGAAGAAATGACAACAGTCTCTGCTTCCGTCAGCTGACAGCTCTGAGTCCTGACTCCAGTTCAGGGTGTCCTGGGAGACAGAAACAAACACTGATGAATTGGTGAAGTTCCTTCCACTTCATTCATTTTGCTAGAAATAGTCTGAATAATAATAATACCTACAAATTGCTATTAGACGTTTCGTATACATTTATCCCATTTAATCTTCACATCCTATCAAAAAGTTTTAGAAGGTCCAGAAACCTGCCCAAGGTCACAGAGTGGTGACAGGCAGTTGGGAGTTGGCCCACACCGGCCCTCGGGCCCTGTAGCCCACTTCTTTATGGAGCATGGCACTGGGGTGACACTGGCACAGTTCTGCCTGTGCCTGGGCTCAGGTCTGGCGCACACATAAAACTCTCTACCCATTTCCCATGGCTGCCAAAATGCAGTGCACGTCATGAAAATTTTTCCAGCTCTCCTCTAGTAGTATCATTTAACACAATGAACCTTTTCTTCCTGTTGACTAAGTGTTTACACTGTCCTTTTAATCAGATATTAGAAGAGCAGCTTTTTCCTCTGCTTTTAACTAGAAAGGACTCATTTTAGAGAGAGTGTCTTGCACTGTTTTTGTCTGCTCTCCCACAGAATCCATTTGTTGTCATTTTCATTCTTTCTCACCAGAAAGTGCCGCTCATCAGAGTGACTAAAAATATGAAGCATAAAACTGTATTTCCCCACACCCCAAATTAAGCCTTCCAGAAGGACATTAATATGCCCCAATTCTCTCTATCTGTTGAATTTTTCAGCAACTCCATCCCAAAACCATTTTTATATTTGGTCACATATGAGTTGGATGAGAGTAATTGACACTAATGATTTCAGCTCATATTTACTTGCTCTATTGTTTCATTTTGACTCTGTTTTTCCCTCTCCATTTCTGCCTTTCTCCCCCTGTATGTTAAGTTCCACCGAGATCTATCTTTGTTTCACAGAGTTCCACAACTCAGAAGCTAATCATATCCCAGAACACTGATCCTGATGTCCTGCGGTGTTTGGAATTTACATTAGTTGTTTATTCGCCCACTTTCGGTTAGGGATCATTTCACTGTGGATATCATACTCTGGCAAACACATGCTCACGCGGATACACACACATTCACAAACAGATATCTCCAGTTAAATATTCATGATACTCAACATTATCATCGGGTTTTTCATACAAAGAAATGGCCAGTGTTGTCTTTCAAGGCCTGGAATACCTTATGCAGAGAATACTAAACAGCCCATTATTACCTCCACTGTGTGACAGACGAGCTTCAACGGAAGAGACTAATAACAATAAATTAACGTATACTGGGTTTGAGGGGGAAAAGCAGGACAAAGCAACTCTAAAATTGGAGAAAACTGTTACCGTATATTTTGATTTGGACTCTCTTGAATTAGGTTTGAATATCAGGTTAAAATTTTTATAACGTTGTCCATTTCTGAGAGACTGAAGTTGACTTGTAGGAAGATAGTCAATGGCAGTGATTTCAGTTAAATCAAATGGAAACCAAGTTTGAAAATAAAACAGATTTATCTTTCCACTTCTTGGGAATGTATTGCAGACATGCAGCATGTTCGTCTCCTATTATTTAGTGATCTTTACAAAGAAAAACATCCAACCTTTGAATTGAACCTTCTCCTTCATTTCAACTTAGATACGGATGTCCTCTTAAGGGAATTAAATATAGTATGTCATGTGCCAACAGAAGGAAGGTAAAATTTAGAATTCGCTCCATAGCCAACGGATGGCAACTGGCCTAGGGAAAATGGATGATTACAGAACGGAAGAGTCACATTGCAATCCCAAACTTGTACCCCATTGAAGCCACAAAGACTCTGGGTTTCAATATGAAGCCTCTTCCACCCTGATTTCTACCACTTCTGTGAAAAACAGTGTACTCTGGGCTGAACTGGTAGCTGTAATTAATTTAATTGAAGCTGCAAACTATCTCATCACACGTTCACCATCGCATTCATATAATTTAAAGAAAAGGTCACATCTTAGCTTGAAATAAAGTAGAGATCACTATGGACATGAATATTTTATGTAGAATAAGGTGTGTATTTACTTAGAAATGCAGTATGCACATATACTAGTTATTCCGGATATATTAATTCATTCATTCGATCAGCAAACACTTAGGAAGTGCTCACTATGTATTAGGTGCTTTGCTGAACTCCAGGGACCCAAAACTGAATAAATCTTTTAACTCTATGGAGTTCATGATTTAATTTAACCATATGAGGGTTTAGAAAATACATGTCTGCAGAGAGGGTACTGAAAAGGCTAAGAAATCAGGTTACGATATGAAACCGTGCCTCGTAATAATTGAGAAAAGCTACATATTTCAAAAAGATAAATTACTGGGACAAGTTTCTGAAGAAAGTGACACAATGTGTCAACATCAAGAAAAAATGTCAATAGTTTATCTGAGAATGAAATGTTGTTGGAAGCTTTGAACGGGAGAGCTCTAACAGTCCCCCTCACCGTCTGAATTCCCTCCTGGTGTGGAGGCCGAGTGAGGCCCTGCATTCTCATGAGGGTGAGGATGGTGCCCTTGCGCCAGGTGAAGGCAGGAAACAGGAGCCAGGAAGCTCAACTCCAGGGAACCAATAGTTCTTCCAATGAAGTGTCTAATCCCAAAGGACCCAGAGCTAGGCAGGAGTGACCAGACAGATCCGCAACATAAAGTGGGTAAGTTCAGGTGTGTACGAATCTAGAACAGCCACCAGAATGCTTCCTGGAAGGATGCCTGAAGGGGCAGGAGCCATTGAAGGGGGAAAGCAACTGGTTTAGAGACTCACCGGAAATGCCCAAGAACTGGTAAAAGACACATGTGAAGAGATGTGTGAGCTATGCACTTCTCAAACGTTCCCTTGGCTTTTGGATAATCGATCAGCAAATATATCTAACTGACCGCTATATATAAGACAATGTACTTTGGAGTAGGGGATGGGTATAGAAACATAAAACAGGACTCATGCTTTAAACAGCTTTCCATCTGTTTAAGTAATGTAGATCTGACCTACATCAAATTTTTATAGCCCTATTGCCTACAGCTGAGTGAAAGTTTGAGGAGTGATTTTAGGAATAAAAATATATAGGAGAGAGGGATGCTGTTCTAATAAAAAGAACACCACATTTGAGATTGAAGTGTTGTTCCTGTCACCTATTAGTTGTATTACTTGTATGCAATCTTCTATATACTCTGAAAATCAGTTCTCTTCTGGAAAGTCCAAGCACCATGCCCACCTTACCAATCAGGCTTCTTTGGTTTTGAGCAACAGAAGTGTCTTATGACCAACTGAAGCAGCAAATGGTTTCATTGAAAGGATATTATGCAGCTCATAGTAATGAAAGGAAGACTGGAGAAACATTCTTATAAGGAATAGGACTCAGGACATCATCTAGGGTCAGAGTAGCAAGAACCCTTCAATGGTCATGTCAAGAAACTACTATTAAAACGAATGAGGTCCAGCCATTTTTTAAAGTCTTTGCACATTATGTTCAAGATTCAGCACACCAGGAGAGAGTTCCATTGGCCTAGCTTGGGTCCCATAGCTTGCTCTTGAGGGATGGGAGGGCAGGGAAACTGACGAGTGAGATCCACCGGGACTGCACACATCACGAAGAGGTTAGATCCTGAAAGGAAGCCAAAGCAAAGTTAATGAAGGAAGGGAGCAAGAAACAAAACCCCACAAGCCTTCCCCTAGTTAGGCTATTCGGAGGGAGTTCCCTTCCTTTCTCCAGCAGCAGGTGCCATCAGTGTCTTCAATGCCCACCCCTGTGCCCATGGCGCTCTGAGATCTGGGCACACAGACAGCGTCCTGCTGAAGCTCTTGCCTGAGGGTTTTCTATGGCACGCTCTGTCTGCACACAGGGCAGGATTCATGTGTTGGGAGCCGGCACCTGTAGGAGCAGCTCTCATTCAATGATGTCTGGGAACTGAAGAGTAAAGAAGCAGACTCCTCATCCCCCGTGCAAGGCTCCGGAATGTGTTCTCAGCTCCTCCCAGGGGTTTCCGGCATGACTGAGCACTGGTCGCCCATACCAGAAACGTGCTCCTTGATGACACTTTCCCTGGCTGCCTTCCCTTCTCTGTCTCACTTTCCTTCCTGAAACTCCTCCTCAGTAAGTTACATTCACGCTAACATCTTTTTTTCTCAGGGTCTGCTTCTGGAGAAGGAAACTTAAGAGACGAGGAACCAGAAGTAGTTGTAGGAAGCAGAGACTCAGAATTGGGCCATGGGGGTGGAAACCTTTACTGGTGGAGAGCAGATAGTGACAACATGGGGCCCGTTGCAGCATCGCAATGACTAGGGCTCTCGTCTGACCCGGACCAGGCTGAGTGCAGGGAGGGACTGGTTCACACATCAGCATGAACATGAAGGAGCTGGGTGATTGCTGATGAAAACTATGGAATCTGTGAAATAAAAAGTAACATCATAAAAGCCAGGAGGCCTACCTGGAAGCATTTTTAAGAAGATCTCTTCTCTTGTAGCCCAAAGGCAAACTGTACTAAAATTTAAGCCCAAAATATGATTTCAGGAGTGGTAGAGTTTCAGAGAAGAGCTGAATTTGCTTCCCTGGCAGTTCTCTTACACTAAAGTCACAGAAGTGGGAAGACCCTGACACCTGGGCTGGATGCTGGGAAGATGGTCTTCAGAGTTTAGGCCCTGGACTCCCCTGAGCACTGTCCGGCAGAACCGATGAACCCTCCCATCGCCTGGAGACCATGAGGACTCCATGCCAGGCTGGAGGACTTGCAAGACAGATACTGCCTTCCCTTCCCTCCTTAACATCAGCACCTCTCCTCTCAGTGCTGCCAGACCAATAACAAGACAAAATCTCAGCATGGCTCCACCAGGAAAACTGCATTGGCTCCAGAAGGAAGGGCTCATTGTAAAAGGAACCACCCTCCAGAAACTGGGAGGACATGACCAGGAATGGGTATGGGGTATGCTAGACCAGGGAGGGTGGCAGATACAGCTGGGCAGGGCGAGGCCATTGATTTAGAAACACTTTCTCATGACCCAGAATTTAACATCTTAGAAGAAAATCTGCGGCCAATCCAAAATTTGGGCGGAATCACTACTAAGTTTGGAAACCATGATTATTTACATTAGCATTGGCCCTCAACTCGGGTTGTTTTGTCCCCCAGTGAATATTTGGCAATGTCTGGGGACTTTTTGGGCTGTCACAATGAGGGAAAGCGCTACTGGCATCAAGTGAGTAAAGACCAGGGGATGCTGCTAAACACCCTACAAAGCACAGGACAGGACCCCTCAACAAAGAATTACCCAGCCCAAAGTGCCAATAGAGCCCTGGACTATAGTCAGCAAGTTGGAAAAAATGGCATCTTTAACTACATTGATTTTATGAGAACAGAAAATCCACTGGCCAACTATGTTTCCTGGTTTGGTGTAGGAGGCACTTCTTCTGCTAGCACTGTGAGAAATGCCCCAGGGAGAGCCACCAGCCGTGAAAAGCCCAGCTGTGGGCTGTCTTCAGGCAAATAGGGCTGACATAAGAAATGTTACTTTGCAACAGGTCTCCTGAGTGTTAAAAAGGATGATAAGACTTCAGAGTATCGGGGGCAGTCGCTGAAGGTTAGAGGGAAGACCAATGTAATTACTGCACAGAGCAGCACGGCCTACGTGGCATCCGGGCCTGGACCCGTGGGGCTCTGGGCCTGGCTAGTAGGCCCTGGTACTTCTAGGGCAAATACAGATAGGAAGCCAAGCCAAAGAGGATATTGCTTGACTCACATTTCCAAAAGTGATTTTAAAAGGTAGACCAGCAGAATTCCTTTGTCAGTTGCGATAAAATCATGAGCCCTCCTCCAGTTTCCCAACAACATCCATTGATGGCGTGAGAGGCAGGGCTCCTTGCAAGGGCTCTGCAGTGTTACCCTAGTTATACATGATCAGGGCTTCCACTGTTTTTGTCCAATGGGACTTGTGGTCATTTCTAGAGTAACTAGTACTCTAGGGGGAAGGACAATACCCAGATCTATCGAGAGATACTAGATACAGAGTTTGAACAGACACTTATACCAGAGAACCCAAAGCACTATCCTGCCCCTCTCCCTGTGAAATGGGGACACACAGAGGTCAGAAGATACGCAGGGCCCTGGCCTAAGTCCATTTCCAAGTGGCTTCTGGATGGAATGGCAGAGATTTGAGGTAAGTACAGAAATGGATATTTGGGAAGTGACAAAGAGCTTAGCTGGAAAGAGCAAAGCTGGAACATTAAAGATGAACAGGTCTGCACTGGAGGAGTGTGTACAGATCTGCAGAAATGAGTGTAAAATGTGCATATCCTTGCGTCTTATACCACACCCACCAGAAAGCATCCAGCTCAGAGGGGCCGTTGAATAAGCAGTGGACAAGATGATCCAACCAGTGGACAGAAGCCACACTCCTTCCTCAACCACCAGAAGCTGCCCAAAGGGCTCATGAATCGAGTAGTCATGGTGAGGGCTGGCAGCTGCAGAGGGGCCCCAGCATGGCTTCCTCTCACTGCCCCTGACAGGGTCACTCCTGTGGACCAAGGCCCTCCAGTCCCTCTTTTTCCTTCATAATGTGCTTCAAATTTTCCTTCAAAGATTTGCTTTGTGAATTCATCCACTCTAGATTCTGATTTTCTGATTTATTGCTTTCTACCTTATTATATTTTTCTTCTGTTTTCTTTAAATTAGAAAGGTTTGAAGTTATTTTCTGAATACTTGAGTTGAATACTCTGTGTTTTCTATCAACTTAGAATGCCGATGGTGCGATGCATTTCCTTGTGGGTGTGGCTTAGTTACGTAGATCTCAATCTGTAATATTCATGTTTTATTTTTTCTATACTTACACTTTTAATTTCCTCTTTGGATACACAATACTTTATAATACCATTTTTAAATGTATAGAAATAATTTTTTCCTGAGATTATTATTAGTTTCCAGTTTCATTGTGTTTTCTAAATGAGTTGTAGTTGTTATGACTTAAAGGTCACTTTGTGTTTAAGAAAGGCACGAGAATATTAGGTGTTAGTCCTCTCTTCTTTAAATACTACATTTTTAAAGAATGATTTCCTTGATTTCCGTTTTCTTGATTTTTGGAAATAGAGACCTCATTTTCTTCACTTTATTCTTTGTTTCCCTTTTGTGATTTGGAAAGTAGATGTCATGTTTAAAATGTCCCCACTAGTAATTCAGAACGTTTAAAATAAATATTACATTAGTCTAATGTAGATTTTAAATGGTGAAAATTTTCTTTCTTTATTCAATATGAGAAATTTATGATGCTTTTTGAACTTTCTGCTACATTTTCTGTTTCTTTAAACTGTTTACAGGTCTTGTGTTTTTAAATAACATGCTTCTTATATGCAACATTTTTACCCTTGACATTTCCAAAGTATGTGGCCATTTGCATATGTTTGATCATTTTAGTGTTTGTGGCAAGTCCTAATCTATCATGAATTCCTTTGATTTTCTTGCTGACCAGAGCAAGATACCGCAAGCTCCACCCCACAGGCCATAGCCATATCCAGACACACCCTGACTGTGAGTGGCCTGTGAGCTAAGTACGCTTGTAACATTTTTTGGTAACTGAAAAAAAGATTAAAAAGTGAGTACTATTTTGCAGCATGTGAAAGTTAAATGAAATTCACATGTCAGTGTCTGTAAGTAACAGTGTAGTGGGACACAGTCATCCTCACTCTCTTCCGCAGTGTCTTTCATCCTACCATGGCAGAGTTCAGTAGTTGCAACAGAAGCCATATGGCCCACAAAGCATAAAATGCTTACTATCTGTCCCTTTGCAGAAAATACTTGCCCACGCCTGATGTAGAGCAGTGAGTGAGCCTTTCTTCTGCAGACACACATGGATGATGATGTGTGTGGAAGCCCAGTGCCCTCCTCCATGCCCTGAGTCTGCGGGAGAGGAACGCACTGCAGGATTTGTAATCGCCACAGATATCAGTGGTGTGGCAATTACTGTATTTATCACGGGCTGCATGTAGAGCGACGAGGCCACCCATGACAGCTAGTTCCTGAATTCTGACTATAACTCCAGCCTCTCCATCATTCTCAGTCAAAGCAGGTCAGAATGCAGGAGAATGAAGTTGCTCTCACCCTAGAGACAACCCGAAATCTTCCCTAGTTTATTATGCTTTTGAGGAGTCAGTTGCAAACTCTCTTGCTTCACTGTGATGAAACATTTCCTGTGACACGTCTCTCACCTGGAATGTCAGGGGTGATCATAGCTGAGAGGTTGACTTAGGTGCTGGCTTCAGGAGAGCTACTGGGTAGCATGTTTTCTGTAACATGACAGATGTGAACATGCCTTTCTGGCATTTTGCTGTTGCCTGGTACCCCTAAACAAGAGGTTCTTAGTCTTATTCTCCAATCTTATAAAGATGCATGATTGCCTCTTGGTCAATGCAATCATGAACAAAAATGTTCGCACATCAACACGGTCCCGAAGAATATCTGGTTCATGGGATCCATCTCCATCCGTTTCTAATCCTAAAGCATAATGAGTTGGAACTCACAGTTAACTGCCCTCATGGAGGTTACAGTGGGGTAGTAAGATAGTCATTAAACAAAACAATGGTTACATGATTTGTTGAGAGGGGAAGGCAACATGAGGCTCAAAGGAGTAGGACTGAAGGTATAGGGCCACTTTGTTGTTGTTGTTTGTTTTTTGTTTTTTTTTTTTTTAATAACACATCAGTGGAGCCTTAAAGGCTATTTAAGGAGAATGGGAGAAGTATTTCCAACAGCAAAAAAAAAAAAAAAAAAAAATAGAACACGTGAAGGTCCAGAGACAAAACTGCCAGTTTCACCAGAGTTTCCTATTACGAGCATAGTGCTGAACACATCGGCAGCATTAATTCATATACATTCCTGGGGTGCAATAGTATAATTTAAAAATGTTATTTTTTTTGTTTGTTTTCTTCTTTAAAATACCTTAAACTTAGGCAACTAGTAACTTGCACAAGCAAAAATCTTGTGCTGAATTTCATTGTTGTTCACCACTCCTTCTTCACACTCCTGTATTTTTGACATCTCTTGAAGGCCCCTGGCAGGTGGTCAAGTGCAGAGGATGGAGTTTGTCATTTTGGTACACAGAGAGTTGCCTTGTTTGGGAGTGAGTGGGCTGGAGTGCAGTCATGACCCTCCTAGCCTCATGCTGTACCAGACAGAGCGCTGGTACTCTGAGCACACCCTGGCCACCTGTTCTCACTCCCTAGGGCTGACCATCGAGGTTCGGCCCCTCCCTTGGGGTAATCAGGGGGCAGTGGGGAGCCAGGAGCCCCTCTCACTTCAATCCTTGTTGAAGCGTTGGTTTGTGTGTTGACTGGTCACCTGGAGCTAGAGCAAGGCTAATGTGAGCACAGGGCAGTATTTTCACCAACCTTCAAGCACAGTGGCAGAGAGGGGTGTTAAGATTCAAGTCAGGCATGAGGCTGATGCTGCATCCTGGTCATCTGGCATCCCATGACCCCTGTAACACTGGTGTCAGGGAACAGAAGTGGCACATGAGTGTGCACCGGTGTGTATTCCGTGTTCTTATGTGCCTGAGGAAGGCAGCTGGACCCATGGTGTATTGAATCTGCATACTTGGATTTTGAAATCGTTCTGTTAAATGTCAAATTTGACAATGGCTACAAAATACGTGGATGACAATCTGAGAAGCTCCCTTCCTGTGAATGATGCGGCTATCCCAGTCAAATTTTAAGACATAAATTAAGGATGATTTGAGCATATTTTGAGTTCTTCTTTGTTATATTTTGAATTATAAGAGCACTTTGCTTGGCTTATTTTGGGCTTGGTAAGATATTTAGAATTTCATGTCTTCTTTATGAACTGAGAAGCAGACACTTAGCGTGGTTTCTTATTTTACAAGTGTGGTCCATACCAGAGTAACAGAGCTAAAATATTTACAAGGCTAAGACTTACCTGTATGGAGTTTCCTGATTATAACTGCTGAACATTAAAGGATGTGGAAATAAGTATTTCTAGCTTTGGACTTCTTCAATATTGTATACATTTAAATGCTGCATAGGGCTGAGAAACCTCCGCTTTTGAAATACTAGAGTTGTGGTCTAGACAAGTGTTTTCAGAGCAATGCTTCCATAATTTAAAAGAAAGATAACATGCTTGCCATTCTACCTCCAGAAGGTTTGCTTTGCAGCATCATCATAACCATCATCATCAATATTAGAAGTAGCAGCATTAATATTATAACAGCTGCCAGTCATGGGTCACTGATCTGCGCCAAGCTCTGTGCTAAGCACTGTGCATGCTTTATCTTATGCAATCATAGTAAGAACCCAGTTGATACCCCATTTTTACGTGAGCATGCTGAGACTCAGAAATTATTTATCCAAAGAAACACAGCTGGGAAGCAAGGGAGCTGGGGTTTGAATCTACAATATTAGATTCTGAATTCTTGCACTCCACCTAGCGAGTCTGTGTGTTCAGTTATAACAAACACGTTTCTTTCACGACATACCTCAAAACAAACTGGTACCGTTTATTTAAATAAACACAAAACAGGAACCCAAAAACGTGTTATAACTGTTTAAATTGGAAAAGAAATGCTCAAAGATGATGTCATCTTTAAGCAGCTTGTTCCCGAAGTGCAGGCTTCCGGTCTACCCTCCAACCATTTCATTGTAAAATATCCACAGATGTGCAGCTGCTTTGTTAGTAACTACCACATTTTCGTCAGTGTAAAGATAAGCTGAATCACACCTATTTAGTTATCTTTAGTGACCACTAAGTGACTCCCTTGTGAGTGCTCAGTACGTTATAAGCTCTGCATTCTTTGGTCACCAGAGAACCTGCCAGAGAGGCTTCAGGCTCCACTTTTGGCCTAAAGAAAATGGCATGTCAGACAGGGAGGCATGGACCTCAGGTCACTGAGCTGCTAAGAAGCCTAGTCGGATTTGAACCCTAATGTGTTTATTCCAATGTCGATGCTATCCTCACTAGGAGGAGAAAATACTATCTTCAAATTGTAGGACTTGGAAAAAAAAGTAAATTATTCTTGACATGACACATGTACCCCTGTCATTTGAAGGACTTTTTTCTAATAACATTCCTCTGAATTTTTAACTTCTTTTAATCACTTTTGGTTAAACTTAGAATTTGAGCTAAATAATAACATAAAATTATGAACAATAAAACCTTGTTTTTTTTTCTGGAATGATGAAGTTTTTCCAATGGGGCCATGTTTCCTTTGTTAGAAATAATAGATCAACTGAACTTAGTGTTAGCCAAATCCTGTGGCCCCTTGACGGTAGACACTGTGCTTTATTTTTCATTTTCAGCATTTTACATGGTCCTCGGCTGATCACATGTATTCAAATAATTTGTGAATTTGATAATAATGTCAATTTTAAGGTGTTAGGGATGAGACATTTGGTAATACATAAAATTACCTAAATACAAAATGATATTTTAACATGTTAATATGCAGGAGAAATTTAGGTGACCATGATCATTATATGAACAACACTGTCTGATTTAGACTCTGCTGTATTAAAAATGTGAACAGAAGCGTTGAAGCCATTTTGTTTCCTAAGTGGCGAGAGAAATAAAAACAGCAGTGAGAGCTTATTTAGTCTGAAAATTGTATTGATCTCTATCTGCTCTTATAATACATTAGTCTAGGTACCAAACCAACTTTCTCTTTGTCCAATTACAAAGAGAGAGAAAGAGAAATTGTGCATTCAGCCTTTTAATATCGAAGTTCTATTATAAGTTTCAAACCTACTACTTTACATTTACCACAAAAATTGCATTCCCATGGACAATTTGAAAGCATTTTATAAAAATTAATTACTTTAAAATGCATTGCACTTAAAAATCTAATGCCTTCTCTGACTACTTTAAAGTTCTTTGAAGACATTTTCATTTGTCTTTACAGTTATCTTGTTTAAAACAATACAGTCTTCTATTACACGGTTTTGAACCAGAAAACCTGCTGGAGAAATCACTGTTTATTCAACGTTAACTATATAATTTTCTTAATTTTTATCACAAAGATACACACTGGATCTTCAAATTTGTTTAATTCAAGTATTGAAGAAAACCCTCATTCACTACTGTGAAAAAGATATTCTATTTATCTTCTTATTTGCAAAAATAATTTTTGTTCCTGCCTCCATGGTGAGATACTTGCTCACCCAGTTTCTCTAGTTCTTTAGTTCTCTTCTTTTTTTTTTTATTAATATGTGTGCAAAAGTCTACATCAACTGTAATGTGACAGTTAACACACAATTCCTGGGAGGACATGTGTCAGCCAATTTTTATACACCACGGTAGGTTCAGTGGTCGTCAATGAAGGCCAACTACAGCTTTACCACTAAGGATGCTGTACTCTTTTTGGAGAGATAGGACATAAACATATTCAGGATAAAAATCACAGTAGCGTCACATAGCCATATGGGAGGAGACTTACAAAACACCATGCACTACTGCATTTGTAATCGCTGAAAGAGGGGTTGATGTAAGAACCATGACCTCAGAAGAACGAGGATCGCCATGGGCTGGAGGAATATCTACCCCACTCTAGCCCTTTAACTCTCTGGGGATAAACGATGACGATAATTCATGTTTCTCTTCCACTCTAGACCTCACAAGAACCAGTGACCAAGATATTCTACTATTTTCTGAGTATTATCATATTAATGAATTTAAGAGAAAATTGTGGGAAAGAATGGGATCTGTAAGAAAAATATGTTTATCATGATCTCAATTTGACTTGTGATTAAAATCAGGCTTCTACAGAATGTCCTGTGTTTGATTGATTTGGTTGTGTTGGGGGTTGTTTTCTTTTGTTGCTTTTTGAAGTCTCTTCTGGATTTAGAGATCAGATATCAGGAGGATGGAAATGAATGATAACAATTCCTCCAAGACTGCAAAATCTCACAATCATTGTTTCCAGGTTCATTAAGTATCTCTATGTCTTTTCCCATAGAACAACAAAAGAACATGTGCCCATTAAAAAATACACACATACTTTTGCCAGCAATGTTTCTAATAAGGCAATTTCAAGAGATCAGATGTCTGAAAGGAGTGAATGATATTACCTGGGGGCCTTTTGCTGAAGTGGAGACATTCTTAGACTTCAACTTTTCTCCCAGTGGTTAAACTTTTACTTAAAAGCATGAGCTGAGCCAAATGTGTAGATCTGGAATTCACTAAATTACTTCCTCTGACTTCCTTATTTCTCAGTTGGTAATAATTTGATTATAATTGAGCTTCATAATTGAGCGACATACAAATATATATTCTGCAGAGGCTTCCAACTACCAAAATATGCTTTCACCTGAAAAGCGTGTCTAATTATACACACATATTTATTCTAACTTACTTGATTAAAAAAATTAAATAAATCAAATAAGCCTTACTTGGTTCTAGTGGGAAACACATTTCAAGCTCTGGGGAGGGAGAAGAAAAGAACCCAATTGTGATTAATAATCCTCATTACTGAGTCACTCCTCTGACCAGCACACACTTCAGAAGGTCTTACTACTCCCCTTCTGTAAGAAATGAGAGAAAATGAAGGGAGTGAAATATGGAAAAAGCAAATAGCTTGGTACATGTCTAAAGTTGGCTAAAACTTTATTATTTAGGTAACTTTCAGTGCTCTCTTTGGGGCTTACAGTACATACCTAGGAGCAGACATACAGTAACTGAATTGTTTCAACTTCTCTAAATAGCATTGAAATGGACTTAATTGTTGCACTAGAGGAAAAATCGTGTGTCTCCAGAGACTATTAGTGTCATTTAAAAGGCTAAATGTATCATAAAACCTGTCTTTAACAGAATAAAATTGTACAGACCAACACAATTTTCACTAATGTTTTCCACATTTCTTGAAAAGAAGGAAAGAAAGAAAGAAAGAAAGAAAGAAAGAAAGAAAGAAAGAAAGAAAGAAAGAAAGAAAGAAAGAAAAGAAAGAAGCCAGCCTACTGGGCCACGGAATTATTAGGAATACTTTAATGCTATACACCACCAAATGCCTTTTTAAAAATTAAAAGGACCTTGTAGCAAGACACTTGCAAGGTAGATTTGAATAAAAATATTCCAATTCTAGAAGATAAATGTAGCTGATTATATTTCTTCCATAGTGTGGTTTTTAAATAAAAATGCAACCTAACTTACACAAGGAATAAGATTCAAGCCTCTTCCATTTTGTGTCTTCAAAGTGAAAGTGAACTTTGTAGCTGGTTTTATTGACTCTTTATTTTCCTTTTATTTTTTGTTCCAGGGAAATACTTCCCTATGGTATTTTTCTTATTGTTACATATGTTGTACCTGCTGAATTGTGTGCTCAGCTTCCTTTTGAGTAAAGTAAATAATGGTAGAGCTCTTCCAAAACAGAAAAAGGTAGAGAGAAAGGTTTAAGCACTGCTTTTATTCCATCAAAGAGACAAAGGGATATTTCTTTCCTCTAAAGAAGTTCAGAGTATAATGGGGAAAAATCAAGAACAGAGAAATAGTGAATCAAACCTCAATTGAAAGAACAAATCTTTCTATTTATCTGTCTCATCTTTTTACTGGGGTTGTAGATCAACTATCAGGAAAGCTATTTCAAATAACTTCTGCTAACATAATTGTTATTTTATATGTTTAGTTGCTATGGTAATACATGACGTAATCACCCATTGCCACCACAATCTGTTATTTTTTCATATCTAGCCAGCATATTATTTCTCCATTTCTTCCCTTAGTCCTCTATGATGCAGAAGGAGAAACAAAACACAACACAATTATGTATATGTTATTTCCTTTTCGGGCAAGCCTCTGAGTGGGGATGGGATCACTCATGTGTAGGAGCTTTTCCCGTAACTGAGAAGTTTCAGATTTTCATGCAACTGCCACCATTATCACCAGATCCTCATTAAACTGTGGGCGAATGGAAACAATTGTAATTTCTTCACTGTTTCAACGTGGACTGTGAACGTTTCCAGAAGATGGGGACAACGCAGCAAATTGTTGTAACTGAGGGATGCCCATGCTGATGGAGACTGGCTGCCTAGGGCCACAGTTTTGCCATCTTGTAGAGAGGAGCCTGGGTTAATTAAAAGCAGGAATGGCTGCGGTCCTCAGTGACCAGCTGCCCAGAGCTGAAATTCTAGAAATATCATGAAATCATGTGATACCAGCAATGTGAGGGTTGGAGAGCACATGTTAAGGAGTTGATATGTTTTGATGAGATACTTCTTATTATTATCCCAAGTGACTGGACCCATGGTAAAGTCATGCCCTCCGCAATATGAGTTTCCGTACCACTCCCAGTAACCACGACTGTTCAGGAACAGTCTCAGGATGTTGTGCACATGAAGCAAAAGCATGGTTCATCCCAGGTTGCACTAAGGATTCCTTAGTGCACTGGCATTTGCAGCTGGCTAGACCAGAGGACAGCCATGCTCAGCCATCCACAGAGAGGGCTGATCGTGGCTGGCAAAACTGACCTTTGCTCCTCATCTAAATTACTCTCTACCTGTACTCAGCTGTCCTAACCCTAATAAATCTCTACTTCCAAATGGGACTCTCCTATCCCTCGACCTGTCTGGTACTCCAGACACACATATCTGGGCAGATCCTGGAGGCTCAACACCTCTTGTCTTGACTTACGCTCTTTCTTTCTTTCTTTTTTTTTTTTTTAAATTATTTTACTTCAAGTTCTGGAATACATCTGCAGAACGTGCAGGTTTGTCACATAGGTATACATGTGCCATGGTGGTTTGTTGCACCTATCAACCCATCATCTAGGTTTTAAGCCCTGCATGCATTAGGTATTTGTCCTAATGCTCTCCCTCCCCTTGCCTCCCAACTCCTGACAGGCCCTGGTGTGTGATGTTCCCCTCCCTCTGCCCAAGTGTCCATGTGTTCTCATTGTTCAACTCCCACTTATGAAAAGCTGGCAAAAGTTTTGGCCTTTATTCCTTATCTAAGTTACTCTCTACCTACACTCAACTGTCCTAATCCTAATAAATCTCTACTCCCAAATGAGACTCTCTTATCTCTCCAACCATCTGGCACACCAGCCACATATATCTGAGCAGATCCTGGAGGCCCAGCACCTCTTGTCTTGACTTATGCTGTTTCTTAAAACCAGAGTTTTCTTGTTTTTCTTTCCAACTCTTTTAAAATCCCAATTTATCTTCCCACATTCATCCCAGAAGCCACCTTTGCTATTAAGTGATTTTGATCATTTGTCAGGATTAATATTTCTGTCTTCTGAGGTTCCCTCTATGCTCGTTCTGCTCCATATTTTTCGTCCATCTGTCCTTATTTAGCATGCTCTCTCCCACTCTCTCTCTCCCTCCATCTCTTTCTCTCTCTGTCTCTTGACTATAAGCCTCTAGGACATGGTCTCTCCACCTTTATCTCACTACCCATTCTTGTAGCACTCAGAGTGTCTGGCACAGTGTTTGAGATGTCCTGCTAGGCAGCTTTTCACTTATGAACAATGGAACCCAATTCAAACCTCAATTCTGTAATGTGTGTGCAAATTTAAACAGTTAGTACCCTAAAAGTTGCAGATAGTACGTGATATTACGTTCTTTTCAGCATATCTACTCCCATATCCCGTACACCAACCGCTGAACCAATTTCTTGATTTTATTTCCTATTATCTAGGGGACAGATGTTTTTCAAATTGTGGGATTTAAATATATACTGACCCTGAATTAAGTCACTTTCTTCGCCAGTTTAGGAAAAGCCCCAGATTTCACTATTCCCTGCACTCTTGTATATTTTCCTTGATATATATCATAGAAGGGATTTCTGAAAGCTTCTGAAAAACACATAATAAATTTGGTGCTTCTCTTTTCTTATGGTTTTGTGTTATACTTAGAAATATAATAGTTCTGTTTCATTTCTATATTCCCATAAGCATGGCGTGTAAGGAGTGGATAAATATTTATTGAATGCAAGAAGAGAGAAACAGAAAGAAGAAAGAAAGAAAGAGAAAGAAAGAAAGAAAGAAAAGAAAGGAAGGGAAGGAAGAAAAATGCAAATTGGGGGAGGAAGGAGGGAAGGAAGCAGAGAGGGATGGAGGGAGAGAGTGAGGGAAGAGGAAATAATGCATCATTTCTTTTTATTTTAAATTGCAAATCTGCTACATTGCCTCTTCTCTTGGTTTCAAGATCTAGTGGATGGCTTTTGTATTCCAAGTTTCAGTGCAACTGTAAGGGTCGCAATGAAGTAACAAGTCACTAAAAAGAAAACTCAAATGACTCATATTTAAAATGAAACAATTATAATTACGGCCACATACTACTGCAGGCAAACATAATAACCCTCCTGCTCAACTCACTGATTTGCAGACATTTTAGTGCTAGTTATGCACAGACATACATTTGCAACTCACAGATGCCGAACCTATGCTTCTTTAGTCATTCTCGTTGTGATACTTTCTTCACAAATGGTGTTTGGTGATGCCCTTCTTTCTAATTGCTTTAAATTAAAAAGCAATTAGATGCCTACTAATTTCAGATTGGATTCTCTGGGTCAGGACTGAAATGGCTGCAGCATCATTAGGAAGTGAGCATTACACAGTTCCTTCCAATATCAACTGGGCCTTCACAGAGCAGAAGGTCAGGGCCTGATCCTGCAGGTGGCAGCTGTCTTTATAGATGGCAAGATGGAGCAGAAAGAACTCATTGATGTTGTACAGCTCCAGATGATGCAACTGGTCTTCTGACTCTTATTTTGAAATAAATTGAGGCATGGCTGGTATTTTGAAGCGTCTTTATCGTTTTTGCATCCCCAGTGCATGAGACGCCTGGTAGGTAACAAGCTCAGTCTTTAAAGGATTCATACAATATTGCTTTCTTTTGTTAAACAGCTTACTAAGGGCCTTTTCAGATTACTGAGTTTAAGTTTCAAAGTCCACATTTTCAGATGTTTACCGCTCTACCCATTTCACAGATGAGGAAAGGAAAGAGACTTGGTGACTTGTTCAGTCTTTTGGTCGATCACAGAGTTGGGACTACAGATCGGGTCGTCAGACTCCAGGATTGTCTCCACCCCCCACTCCCACTATATCTCGTAATTCAGTACAAATGAAATTATCCATCTTTAAGGATTTAGGTTATATACTTTCACATGATTAAATCTCCTCATTAACCTTCATGATTCTATAATAATTTTGTCCTCGATGCCAGAACCATGACCTGAAAAAAGATGTCGTCAATATTTTAGTTGAGTAAGGCAATCACTGCGGCTGTGTTTGCTTTCTCCATCACTGAGACCTGAAAGAACATATGGACAATTTCAGCAGTAGCTGGATTTTGGGAGCCTGTGGGTGTCAACTGTCCATTTCAATCACAAGCTTAACAGGTTTTCTCCTCAAAGAATTTTGTCTGCATCACGCATCTCTCCAAATCTTTCTTCAGTTGGACTGAAAAGTGTTACTTTTACTTCCTTCCTACCGGTTCATATTCAGGAGCGTGATTTAACGAGTTGGTATTATAAGAGTTATTTCATTCAAATGGCTTCTTAGAGGAACTACCCACAACAAACTGGCATATTGACATAGGTGAACCACCCAAAACCACTTCCTCATTCCAGGAAAATTCGGAAGCTTGTCAAGTCAAACTTTCCCTCTTGTGGAAAAATACGTAGTGAAACAACTTATATTGATTAGTTTTTAACTAGTTATCTCTGAATTGGCACCTTAGTATTATATCTATTAAGGAATAATGACACCAAAAAAAAGTTTAAAAAATTTCTCTTGCAAAAAGTAAACGTGAACGGTCAAAAAGAGTGCTGATATTTGGGGTCTCCAGTTGTATTAGAATCTTAAGTTTCAACGTTAAAATTATGTAAAAATTCTTTCTCAACATCAACTAATGTTTTTGACTTAAAGAATAAAGTATAAGTTCTTAGTTATAAAAGTGTATTTTGAGAAGATACTGGAAATACACAAAAATATGAAAATATATAATAAACAACTTTCATAATATGAATCTTTTAAAAGGTTCCTATGCTTTCTTGAGTTATTTCTCCATTTCTTCTTTTTTTACTTAATTGAGATTTTTCTTCTCAACTTTGTATTAATATCATATCAGAATATTTCATTGTATCAGTGGTCAAAGTGTTACAACTAATGCCTATTTATGAACATTTAGGTGACTTTTGAATTTTTTTTAGGATAGGTTTAACTGTAAAAATATATACCCATCATTTATAAGTTATGCCTTTCATATTAATATATTCAACATAACTATATGTTTATAAAATATAAATATTTGTGTAATTATATTATATGTTTATAAAACATGTTATATGCTTATAAAATAATTTTCCACATACCATTTGCCTAAGCAACATTAAAAGTTTATAACATTTAGGAATATAAGGAACGTTTACATTTTTGTGCAATCAAATTTAGTAATATTTTTCCTTGTGGCTTCCTTCATTATTTTTAGGTATATGTAAATAAGTACATATATATATATATATATATATTTTTTTTTTTTTGAGACGGAGTCCCACTCTGTCGCCCAGGCTGGAGTGCAGTGGCACAATCTCGGCACACTGCAAGCTCCACCTCCCAGGTTCACGCCATTCTTCTGCCTCAGCCTCCCAAGTAGCTGGGACTGCAGGCACCCGCCACCACACCCAGCTAATTTTTTTTATTTTTTATTTTTAGTAGAGACAGGGTTTCATCACGTTAGCCAGGATGGTCTTGATCTCCTGACCTCGTGGTCCACCCACCTCAGCCTCCCAAAGTGCTGGAATTACAGGTGTGAGCCACTGTGCCCAACCCTAGAAATGTAGTTTTGAATAGATAGTATTTTTATTATTTGCCTTGGCTAGCTTTTTAAAAAATGAAATCACTTTTTAGATAGTAGAAATATGATTTTAAAGGTTACAGCAATGTATTGTTATCTTGAATGGTTTCACCAATTCATACGCCCCCACAAAGAGTTCAAGGTTTCAAGTCTCACTACTCCCACTTTCAATTAAGTGTTATAATTTTAAGTTAGTCATTATATCTGTTCTCATTCTAAAGTTAATGCATCTTTATCACAGGAAGTTTTGAAAATACCAATGAGTACAAAGAAAAAATAGAAATCACTGCTATCATTCAACCTAAGGATAAATACTGTTAACTGTTTCCTATATTGCTTTCCTGTCCTCTTCTCTTAAATATTACTTGACATATAAATTTTTATCCTGCTTGTATTTCCTTAACATTATATGTGAGCATTTCCCCACATCTTTACGTACTGTGCACTCACATCATTTTTAATGGCTGCTGTTGCCTTGTTGAACGTGTAATTAGTTATTCTCCTATGCTGAGCCTGGAAAATCCTTCCAATTATTCGTGATTTTTAAAAAGGATGTTGTAATGAATATCTTTGGGAACACACATTTAACAGCATCTCTTTAATTTCCTGAGAAACAGTGCTAGTACTGAAATGTTGGGATCAAAGGATATGAATTATATCACTTCATTTCTATTGTCAAATTACTTACGTGGTAGGTTAGAAAGAGTGTATCATTAATTTTGCTTTTTAACTTTCAAATTTTGATTTTTTACTACACTTAAGCATGCTTGGCAAAATCATTAAAAATTTATATGTCATCTTTCATGCAACAATATTTTCTGTTATTGAATGTTTATCCTGTGGAAACTCTTTCCTAACCTTATCCTTTGCACTCTATATTTCTTATCCTTGAACTCTCTATGTATTATAGCTCATCAGTTTTTTCCTACCTGTTATTTCCCTGAAAAGGGAAAATTAAGGTTTTACGTATGGAGTCTATGGCTATAGAGAAGTTTTGCAATTTTGTGTGATCAAATTTAAAATTTAATAGTATTTGTTATTTCCTTCATTAATTTTATGTGTGGAAATTTATTTTCTAAGCAGGGATTATGTAGACATTTTTGTGTCTACAGTATTTTCTTCTTTTTTTAGAATATGGTTTTCTTTTATTTTGAGACAGAGTTTCACTCTTTTTGCCGAGGTTGGAGTGCAATAGCACAATCTTGGCTCACTGCAACCTCCGCCTCCCAGGCTGAAGTGATTCTCCTGCCTCAGCCTCCCAAGTAGCTGGAATTACAGGCATGTGCCACCACGCCCAGCTAAGTTTTTTGTATTTAGTAGAGATGGGGTTTCACTATGTTGGTTAGGCCTGTCTCGAACTCCTGACCTCAGGTGATCCACCCGCCTTGGCCTTCCAAAGTGCTGGGATTACAAGTGTGAGCCACTGCACCTGGCAGGTTTTCTTTTTTGTACTTAACGATTTTATCTATTCAGAATTTATTCTGGTGTATTTGTGAAGAGAAGCTATTTCTGTACTTTTTTCTCAACTTGCTAATCATTCATCAAATCATCCTTCCTTTGTTCGTTACTTGGCATTGTCATTTTTGTTAAATATAAAAGTCTCATAACATTTTTATATTCTCCAAAGTCATGAATGTTCTCCAAAGTCACTAATATGTGGTTCTGTTTCTGGCCTATATCTTCTGTTTCACTGATGTGGCTGTTTGTTGTTAGTTAGTTTTTTTTTTTTTTTATACTTTAAGTTCTAGGGTACATGTGCATAACGTGCAGGTTTGTTACATATGTATACTTGTGCCATGTTGGTTTGCTGCACCCATCAACTCGTCAGCACCCATCAACTCGTCATTTACATCAGGTATAACTCCCAGTGCAATCCCTCCCCCCTCCCCATAATAGGCCCCGGTGTGTGATGTTCCTCTTCCCGAGTCCAAGTGATCTCATTGTTCAGTTCCCACCTATGAGTGAGAACATGCGGTGTTTGGTTTTCTGTTCTTGTGATAGTTTGCTGAGAATGATGGTTTCCAGCTGCACCTATGTCCCTACAAAGGACACAAACTCATCCTTTTTTATGGCTGCATAGTATTCCATGGTGTATATGTGCCATATTTTCTTAATCCAGTCTGTCACTGATGGACATTTGGGTTGATTCCAAGTCTTTGCTATTGTGAATAGTGCCGCAATAAACATACATGTGCATGTGTCTTTATAGCAGCATGATTTATAATCCTTTGGGTATATACCCAGTAATGGGATGGCTAGGTCATATGGTACTTCTAGTTCTAGATCCTTGAGGAATCGCCATACTGTTTTCCATAATGGTTGAACTAGTTTACAATCCCACCAACGGTGTAAAAGTGTTCCTATTTCTCCACATCCTCTCCAGCACCTGTTGTTTCCTGACTTTTTAATGATTGCCATTCTAACTGGTGTGAGATGGTATCTCATTGTGGTTTTGATTTGCATTTCTCTGATGGCCAGTGATGATGAGCATTTTTTCATGTGTTTGTTGGCTATATGCGTGTCTTCTTTTGAGAAATGTCTGTTCATATCCTTTGCCCACTTTTTGATGGGGTTGTTTGTTTTTTTCTTGTAAATTTGTTTGAGTTCTCTGTAGGTTCTGGATATTAGCCCTTATTTTATTAAGGTCCATGATATGTAAGGAGTTAAAGGTTTTGTTAGAATTTAAGACACAAAAAAAGGCAACTGCTTAATTGAAAATATAAATAAATGACACTCAGTGGGAGAGCTCCATCTTAGTGGGGGCCCCGTGGCAGGACACCATGATCCATGGGTGGATTTGGAAAGGGCTCTGCTGGTGTGCAGGAAGGAACCGTGCAGAGGGAGGGTGTGAAAGGAAACTCATTCAGCGTACACGGAGGCAAGGTGCAGTGAAACACAGGGGAGTGCCAGGGAATGCCAGGGCCAGGAGGCACAGGGCTAGCTGAGAGGTCGGGGGCCCAGCTGCAGGGGGCTACCTGCCCTGCCGGGCCTGTATACTTGGTTGTATTGATAGACTAAAGCACCTGTTTTCATGAGAATTCAATGTCAGCTTAGCTTTCAGATACTTAGAAAATGGACCAGCATCTAAGAGGAAATGTACATGCGTGAAAACCCTTATATTTCCTTCCTGGCCATCGTGAGACATCCCCTATCCTACTGACTGTGAGGGAGATGTTTCCATTTGCATTGATGTATGGATGGGAGCTGATACCACACTCCTTCTTATTTACTATTCTGCTACTTTCTACTTTCCAGGAATCTTCCCACCCACCAAAAAATATCTGTGAATATGCTACCATGTGAAAATATTTTTTAAATTACAGCTATAGTCTTTCTCTGGAGAGCATCTCTAGCCTGCACACTGACAATACCTGCCGGGCGCGTGGACGCGTTGCTGAGTTCATCTTCATTATTTGAAAAGTTGTTAAATAAATTCACTGTCTGGTAGTACTGTGCTGCCTGACCGACCTCTGTGCTGTGGGACCCGCTGCTTTTTGAGGGAACCAGACGTGTGCTCCTGGCCCCTTCCTTCCAGGCATGTGGTCGGATGGGATGACAATTTCTGTCCCCTTGTCTTTGGCCTGTGCTGCTTATAGGCAGAGAACGTGGTGTCCTGGGTAAGGCCTCTCTCCCTCTGCCACAATGCCCAGCAATTGTCCCTGACAGTGTTCCCAGTGTTCCCAAATATGCTCTATACTTTTGCAACTGAACTTGCATCTCTAACCCCTGCGTGTCTGAGGAGTAATTACAACTCTAGATGATAAAACAAATGAGTTTCTGTGAGTTGGTATTTCTTGTGACTTTTGATTCTTAATTCCTAAAGATATTATGTATATTTCCTATTTAGTGTTTTCCTTCACCAATTTCTCATTGAATATGAGTCCCATATTCATTTGAGTCTCATTGAATAAAGTCCCATAATGGTATAAATTTTGGTTGCATGTCTTTTGTCAGTTTCTAGTAAAAAACACTTTTAGACCCACTCCCTTACACAAACAAATCTGTAGTTTAACTAATCTGATTCACTAAAAGGAATATACTATCTTATGAGCAATAAAAACTTTAAAGTTTATTCCATGACTTCTTTTCCTCTTGGCTTTGAAAAACATTGATTTAATCTCTGGAGTATTGTTTCCCCTTTCTGATTTGGCTATTGTTTCAGCCTCAATAATACAAAATATCAAAAAGAATCCATTCTCCTTTTTTATTCTTTTATTTCATTTTAGCATTTCTTCTATCATTCTGCGGGCTGGTCCACAGTTTGCTTTCTGTTCTTCTGGCATTTCGCGTGTCATCTGTCCAATGCCTTTTCGGCCCCTATCCTCCCCCGTCCCCGCTCCTGTGCACCTACCTAAATCACGTTTTACTTCTGTCCCGGAAGGCCTTATGGTAATTAAATAATGGTGTTTCTTCTAATATTTCTAGGAATGCTTTATTATTTTATTCTGGACAGATTGGATGCTGTGAATTGAAATGGACTTCAGGCAATTGCTTACTTTCACTATTGGTTTGTCTTTAGATTATGTCCAAAGGACAAAATCAAGCATGTTCAGTTTTCGGATGTAGTAAATGTGATTGAAGTTAAGACTATTTGCTTGTCTATGAAGGCAATGTGACAAGTCATAAAAGAATATATTTTTCTTCTTTCCTGTCAGCAAAAAGGAGCTAGTACCAGTCATGTAAGGATACACCAGAAGCTGGACCACGAGTTTTGTTTGAAAGGCTAAAATCATAGACCAAGATTCTCATTTGAGACCGTATTGACCTTTGGAGCTAATGACTGTGGTTTGATTTTTTTTTTTTTTTTTTTTTTGAGGTGGAATTTTACCCTTGTCACCCAGGTTGGAGTGCAATGGTGCGATCTTGGCTCACTGCAACCTCTGCCTCCCAGGTTCAAGTGATTCTCCTGCCTCAGCCTCCTGAGTAGCTGGGAATACAGGCACTTAACAAAAACAAAAGGAACTATAGTATATGGGAGGCAGCATGGTACATTATAGGCAGTGCCTGAACCTTGTCTTCCTCATTCAGAAAACTGGGTGAAAATCTCTTCATCAGACTAGTGCTGGGAAGATTAAGTGGGATAATTTCTGCAAAACATTAATTTCCCTTCTCCTTAACTTCTCAGTGCATACAAGATAAATAAAAAGTGCTGTCTTATTTTCCTGTGGTTTTCAAATGTTTGTAATAGCTGCAATGTACTTTGGTGTTCAGTGCCTAAATTTTAATGTTTCTAATATAAAGTTCCCTATTTAATTGATTGCAGCACACATACATTCTATTTAGTTAACTCTTGACATTAGCATTCAACACAGTCAGAATGGTTTGAGGTACGCTCTTAATTTTGTTTTGCATCAAATTCGTTTATGTCCTTGAAGAGATGTCAGTACTGGATTAGGATCTAGAGATTGAAGCTCTGTACACATAGAGATATGATGCAGTAAAATTCCGTATGAGCACAATTTCTGCATATTTTAGAAAATGCTAATCAAAGATGAAAACTAGTTGTTCTCCAAAGTCATTAATGTAAGGTCCAATAGCATATTATTTCAGGAACTATTCCAGCAAAATTTGTAAGTTTCATGTTTTTTAGGTACATGTAAACTTTTGCATCCTTTAAATGTTGAGTGTTTTTTAAAAAAATGTTTTAAGAGGACAAGCACTGCCAAATGTTTTTGAAGTACAGTATGATTTATCAGCAAATGGAATACAACATTTTAGAATATTCAAGAGGTAATGAAAGCAACAGTTAACATATAGCAAGTCTTAGTAAATGTTATTTTTTTAACCTAGAATTTGACCAAAGGAAATTATATGGTTTAGAATTGAGCTGTCCCCAGGGACTTGAAAAAGCCCTTAAAACATATTATTTTCTTTCTTTTTAGAGGCTTATATCAGCTGTTCCTCCCTTAAATAAAACAGCAAGCTACTATTGTATCTATTTCACAATAGCATCAAAATTTCTGTTATATATTTCCCTTTGTGATTTAAATGATATTAAAATAGAAGATTTATTCTGGACTATTCACTGTGTTCTTAAATCAAAAATTATCTTTGCTAGCCCTAATTTTAAGTGAAGCATTAATAATAACGCTACTTAACATTTGCATAGCACCTTATACTTTTAAGTGCTCAAGATTATTAATTAGATACTGTCCCCAGGAGCCCTGTGAGGTGGGTCAGCCTTGTCCTCTCTTTTTACAGCCCCAGAGGTTACGTGGCCCGCCCGAGGGCCCAGACATTCCAATTGCACTTGAACTTGGAGTTTGATTTCTAATGTTTGGCGCAGACCAGAGAACTCAACTACTCCATATTAACAGATTAAAATATAGCAGACAAGAGCAAATCAAAATAGACTTTTAACTGCTTAATGATAAAACAGCAAATATTTGAAGCTAGCTTTCCATTTTAGCCTGTCTTAGAGCTTTTATAAGGAAATCATAGCTCATTTTATAAAATTACAGCAATTTTAAAACAATTAGAAAATTAAACAAGGTTTCTGGTAGAGAGGTCAGTTTGAGGAAGAGGGCAACCCACCTCCTCCTTAATGACTGAGTTAACTGAAAAATGGGCTGCTTTGCCACCGCCAATTCTGGTCACTTTCACGGGGCCTCTTTATAGTGCCTGTTTCCACCAAAAAGTAAGTTTAAGCAGAAGAGAGGTATAGTCATGGGCTGCTTGTGTCCTGTGAGTTATTAACTCTTTGATGTCAGCTGCTTCCCTCCCGGCACACACATTTTGGATGTGATCAGTGAACTTGTCGGATAATGACCTTCTCTGAGCTGGTGTGTGTGTGTGCCAGAGACTGATCTCTGACTTGTGGAGTCAACTCAGACTCTGTTGTCTCGTACTAGTACCTTGCCTTGTGCCAATAAAACCCAAGACTCCATTTTTATTTTCCATTTGTTTCAGAAAGAATGTTGATCTTATTAGCATTGGCAAATCTGTATGTGTCTACAGAAACCTCAATTCTTGTCTCCTCAGAAGAAAGAATTTGACCAAGGGGCATAAGGCAGAGGGAGAGACAGAGGCAAGTTTCAGAGCAGGAGTGAAAGTTTATTAAAAAGTTTTGGCCGGGTGCGATGGCTCACACCTGTAATCCCAGCACTTTGGGAGGCTGAGGCGGGCAAATCTCAAGGTCAAGAGATCAAGACCATCCTGGCCAGTATGGTGAAACCCCGTCTCTGCTAAAAACACACAAAAAATTAGCTGGGCATGGTGGCACGAGTCTGTAGTCCCAGCTACTCGGGAGGCTGAGGCAGGAGAATTGTTTGAACCTGAGAGGCAGAGGTTGCAGTGAGCCGAGATCACAGCACTGCACTCCAGCCTGGTGACAGAACGAGACTCCATCTGAAAAAAAAAAAAAAAAAAAAAAAAGGCAAAAAGAAAAAAAAAAGTTTTAGAACGGGAATGAAAGGAAGTAAAATACATTTGGAAGAGGGCCAAATGGGCAACTTGAGAGATCAAGTGTGCCATTTGACATTTGACTTGGGATCTTATACATTGACCTGCTTCTTGGGGGTTGCATCCTTTCTGTCCTGATACTTCTCTTGGGGCGGGCTATCCATATGTGCAGCGGCCTGCCAGCATCTGGGAGGGGCCACATGCACAGTGAGTTTACTGGAGTTGTGTGCATGCTCACTTGAGGCATTTTTCCCTTCTCAGTCGAGTGTTCCTAGAGGAAGGTCCTCTACCAGCTGAGTTCCACCGTTTTGCCTCTTAGTGAGCATGCTTGAGTCCATTCGTCCCACTCTTGGGATTTTATTGGGAAGCTTCTGATCACCAGCTTCAGGTATTTCTGTGGATTGGGAGACTGACTTTCGCTGGCACTGGCTATGCCCAATTATTATTTTAGCTTAACAAGGGCTTGACCATCACCTGATGGTCCCTGACATTCCTGGTGACCTGGGACCCTCTTTCCTGCCCTGCTTGTGTCTGACTAACTACCTATTATAATAATGCAAGTCATTTCTCAGAAAACAGCTCCTATGTCACTTCTTGAGGCTTTTGGGGGAACTTGATGGATTCTTTTCCTCAGCGAAGTGCCTTTTGCTTATCAGCTTTTGAAAAATGAAAATTATAGTTTTATCTTTATCTCCTACAAAACCTAGTTCTCAGTTTTTACACGTGGGATTTTGGCTAAACAAGAGGTGAAACCGCATTTGTCTTGGCCTAGTCAGAGGGTTTGGCACATGCTCTTGTGACTAAAGACTACCGTTGTTTTAAAAATAGTTATTTCTTGTAAAAATTGTGAATGACAAAGGGGAAAATGCATCCTTAAAATTTCTGTCATGTCCCTAAAGTGATGAATCTGAGATGCAAACAGGAGAAGGAAGAAATAGAAAATCTGCACGATCTGCAGTGTTAGGAGGTGAGAAAAGCAAGCATCTTGTGGGGAGAAGTGGACCCACGTGTGAGCTTCCACCTGGGTGGGCCTCAGCCCCTGTGCCAGCATCCCCGTGACTGACAGGAGGTCCTGGGCTGCACTCTGGGAAGGGCCATTCCTAGTGAGGTATAGGCAGCCTGCCCTGCTCGCTCTGGTTCAGAATGCTTGCGAGGGAGCAGGCATTCAACTGGACTATTTGTTGACACAGATTTTGAAGCTCTCATTGCCTTCCTCTCCCGGGAGGTCACACTGTTGTCCAGGTCCTGGTCGTCCTTCATCCCAAGGGGGCTGCATGTCTCAAAATGAGACTCCAAGTCTTGAGAGGGGAAGGACCAAGATCTGGATGTCTCCGTAGGAGGTAGCAAGCTTTTGACTTAGGTTATGAATATTTCTTCAGTGTCTGCTCTACATCAGACATTGCTTCACGGATTGGCACAGATCGAAGAACAAATCAGGCAACACTTTTGAATGTTAAAACCTAGTTTTAATTGTAAACTGTATTTGATATCTGAAGAAAATTTGTTGATTTTATTCTTTTTGGAAGATGAGTGAAAGAGACTGTTTGATTCGACATCTGGAAAGAATGTTTTGATTTTTGGTCTCCATTATTAGGATTTATTAGAAACATTAGAATAACCTAATACAAACACAAACTAAAAGCCTTATCTACCTTTTGTGTATTATAATCTAATTTCTCCCTTGAGAAAAGGCTGAACATTTTTTAAAAATGTTAATAAGGTGATAGTGAAATACATAAGTTAGAGAAAGAAAGTATCAGGGATAATAAGCTAGGAGAGATGGAGCTTCTAAGAAAAGAAGTCTTTTCTAGGCCATTGGTAGGTGGAGGGGGATCAGGCAGTCAAGCCCAGGAATTATGAATCTTGTTATTAAACAAAAGACAAAAATTTCCAAAATTTGGAATGTGAACACTTCTAGCAAGAATTTTTGAGAATTTACTCAATATATTTGTATCAATTATGAATCATGTACTATCATAAAACACATACATAAAGAAATTTTGAAAATAATAAATTAAAAACAATAGTTTAATGTGAAAGTATATATGTTAAGAGTATAAAATTATTTAAAATACAATAGTGTAGTGAGAGCAATGCTTCATTAATTTTGAAGATTTTGGCTTAGGGTTTAAAGTACAGCAATTCAAATGTCTATTTTTAAGTTCAGTTTACTTTACTATTTGGTTTGAAAGGCTATCATAACTGAATGATAAAAAAAAAAACCTACACAAAGTTGTTTAACTCCAAATAGAAGAAATGCATCATGAGCTATGCTTAATTAAGTTATAATATTTGTTTTTCAGATCTATGTTTTTCAAAATTCTACGCCAAGATTTTGTAGAACTCGCTACTAAACCTCCATCTTCATTTATGTCAATCAGTTGTATCAGCAAAGTAAAAGGAAAGTGTGTCTTCTCCTTTTTTAAAAAAAATTCCTAGACATTTTTCTGGGGAGAGGAGGGGGAATTGTGAGCAAATCAGAGGATTCTAAGTTTCTGAGGTATGCAGATATAGGATTTATTTAGAGATAATTTATTTACATCATCTTTAACTACAGAGTTCACATTAAGGAAACACAATCATCTCTTTCTTTCAAAATATTTACAAACATCTTTTTCCAAAAAGCAGCACATTCCATCATTTTGTTAATTTAAAACTGTATCAGCTAACATGCATTTGTCAGCAAATAGCAGGCAACTTGAGTCAAAACGGCTTCTGCCATGATGGTATTGAACAAAGTATGTAATAAAAAAGGCTTTAAGATAGAATAGAATATCTGTGATGTCATTAAGGATCTAGTTTCTTTTTTTCTCTCTGCCATTCTTGGCATGCTTAGTTTTCTCCTCATGTTCATACCCCATGGTTGCAAAATGACTGCTGTGGATCCAGTCGTCCTGTACTCACTCCCATGAGCATCCCGAACAGATAGGAAGAAGGACAGGGGAGAAACCTGTCTATCTTTTCTGTTATCTGTCCTTCATTATGGAAATTCATGGCTCCCTTTTCATTGGCTGAAACAGCAGTGAATGGGAGAAGGAGGCAGGTTTCTTCCCTGTTTAATATGCCTGCTTATTTGTATCAGCGCAAACCTGAAGCTCTTTTCCTTGAAGCTTTCAAGCCACTTGTCCATTTTGTGAAGGTGAGCTGGCAAATGCTAGATAATGTCGTGTGGATTCCTTTTGACAAGATTTGCAGCCTCTGCATGCACAAGTCCCCATGTGCCCTCAGGCTGGCTCTTGTGCTACACGTGTCAGGGGACCATCTGATGGGAGCTCGCCAGTGTCACTGCGGGCATCCAATACCAGGGAGGTTTATCTCTTTTCTTATCTATGGGAAGAGATATCTGCTTCTCTTCCAAAAATAGTTTTTTTGCAGCCTGTGGGATTAAACATCCCATTTTGGGGCCCTTTAGGCTAAACAACTTATTTCATAGTTCACACACAAAAAATTTGTAAATGTCTTCTTACTATTGACCTTTAGTGGGTTAACTCTTGGAGCTCCATAGACCCTTCCCATAACACACAGCCCTCATCTCTACTTGCTTGCTAATGTCATCAACTAAACTCTTCCGCAAAATAACTAAAACAGAAATGAACTCATTTCTTTCCTCCAAAGCTTTCTGAGAGCTACCAGAAGAAATGACTCTTATGCAATGTAAAATAATGTCATCCAAAAGTATAATCTTTAGACGAGTATATAGAGACAATATAGGTAAAACCATGCTCCTTATCTTGGCTAAAGTAAACAAATCCAGTAAGATAAAAGATCAAGGATTTTAGCTTAACTAAAGTCTGTTACTAAAGTAAAACTTTAGGAAGTACGTATAATATATTGGACGGGGGAGGCTAACATGAGGCAGTTCCGTGGTATTTTCTCAGCCTCAAAGGACTTCCATTTTGAGCTTACAGGAAACCAGAAATGAGACCTTAGGCCTCAAGGTGAAAGTTGAATTTCTGTTTCCTAGAGCTAAATGATAGTTGGTTTGCTTCTTCTTTTAGACCTTGAGGATATTATATTCCTTCTCCATGTGAACATTCTGGACCATTCTTTATTTTTCTTTTTAAGCATTAAACTTAACACGACTTAAATCTTAGAAAATATGTCAATGCATTTCAGCGCCTGGGCACACAATTAATCTTCATCTATCTCTGGTAATATAAACACACCTGTGGGATGTTTTCCATTGAATACATGAAAAGAAAACTCATAATAAATCTCAGACTGATAGCTTTATCATGACTGACAGTGCTGCTGGAGGCTCCTTCTTTATGAGTATAATTTGGGAGTATATAAAAGCAGGAGATTGATTTCTACAGAACCTTGCCTTTTCTTTAGTATTTATTCCAAGCTGTGTGACTTCCTCTTTTTTAATAAAAAAAAAAACCCCCACAACATGCAGTTCCTGTATTTAATTTATATAACGGAATGTATACATGCACACACTCACTCTCACACACATGCATTATTATTTAATGCCTGGAAGACACAAAATGCCGAATGAGAATTCTGTATGTGATTTCCTCCTGCACGTCTCAGGCAAGAGTGTCCTCTTTAGAACTTGCTGCTTTGGTGAGGCAAGAGAGAATAATTTGATCCCTTAACTAGAATGGGTGCTCCTAGGATATCCAAGTAGTAGATTTACTGTCACTATTAGAGTTAAATCATACTTACTGTTAGTAAAGTGTTAATCAAATCTCTCAAATTAAATACTCATATTTTGTAGTAGAAACTTTTAAATCCTTCTGGCATGTTCTGGAGCCATGCCTTGGAGGTCTGGGATGCGGGTGGGAAATTCCATGTGGGAAGGCTAAGTAGAAGAGGCTCAAGCCCCGCACCCTCTCTTTCATTCCTACACCTTTGCTTTTATCTGTTTCATACTTTGGTGCTCTGTGCATGATGTCTAAAACCATGCTTGTCAAATTAGTTTATACTGGTCTATGGTATATAACAGTAAATAAAATTTCCAGACAACCAGAGAATAATTCTTTTTCACTTTAAAGATCTTTAAATAAAGATCACACTTTGTTTTCAGAATTGATTAATTCTGTGTTGCTGAATTCGGTGCTCATATCTTTGGACCCATAAGGGTAGACATATTATATAGTAAGCAGTTCTCTCATTCCCCATTTTGAATTTGGTGAAATTTCCCCAGTACTAGAGAGAACAGTGTTTTATTTATGAAGACCTGGGAAGAGAAAAATTTGAATGATAAAGATTAATAAAAAACTTTTCAGGCTGGGCGCAGTGGTTCATGCCTGTAGTCCCAGCACTTTGGGAGGCCGAGGAGGGCAGATCACCTGAGGTCAGGAGTTTGAGACCAGCCTGGCCAACATGGCTAAACCTCATCTCTACTAAAAATACAAAAATCAGCCAGGTGTGTTGGTGGCACCTGTAATCCCAGCTACTCAGGAGCCTGAGGCAAGAGAATCACTTGAACCTGGGAGGCAGAGTTTGCAGTGAGCTGAGATTGCACCATTGCACTCCAGTCTGGGCAAAACAGTGAGATTCTGTCTCAAAAAAATAAAAAATAAAAATAAATTAAAAAAAACTTTTCAGTGCGATGTAATTTTAGACGTAGACTTACAGAAAAGTTGCAGAAAACAATATGCGTATTTCCCACATACCTTTCAACTAACTGCTCCTAATGAGGACAGCTTCCACCACCATAGTACATTTATTGAAATTGAAGTAATTAGCAGTAATAACTGATTTGAAACGAATCTATATACCCAATTCAAATTTTGCCAGTTTTTTCACTAGTAGCTTTTCTTCTTGTTCAAGATCCAATCCACTATTCCACATTGTGTTAAGTTGTCGTGTCTCCTTGGTTTCTTCCACCCCATAATAGTTCCTTAATCTCTGTTTTTTATATAAAGAATAGTTTTAATAATTAAAGGTTTTCAGTTCATCAACTGTATAGAAATTATCTTTGTTACATGTGGTTGTGTGCTGAGAGGTTAAGACTGCCTTTAACCAACTGATTTGAAAATGGGATTGAATATTTGTCAGATGCTATTCAACAAACATTCTGAAATATGACAAAGCAATAGACAATGGAAGTTATTACCTACGTCGATAAAACAGTTGTTAAAATCCTAGATTTGACAACTTACGGTCTGTGTAGGTTGGTAAAATTTTAGGCCAGATTCTAATATTCCACAAGCTGAACATAAATCTGCAGAAATATGTAGCTCTAATACTTTGAACTTAACTGGGGTTGGTTTTGTGTTCAATGGACAAACAAAGAAAACAATAAAGGAATCATTTTAATTTTATTTTAGGATATGTGTCTGTTAGTTTGCAAAAGTGTGGGGAATTGGGAGGAAGTAGTTCACTATGCGCAAATAACTTCTAACTGTATTATTTTGTAGCCAAGTAATAGTATCTGTATTATGTTTAGATTGAAAATTTTCTTCTAACAGAGTATGTGCTCAGTGTTTTGAAATGTATAAGTTTCAAGTGCACTTGACAATAATTTGTATTCTTTGGTGGGCGTAGGGCTCCACATACTTTTATTAGGTAAATTGTGTTCAAAATAATATTCAAATATTTGAAGTATCAGCATTTAAAATGGTATGCTGCAATCTCCAATGTTCATGAGTTTTTCAACTTCAATTTCTTCTTTCAGTACTCTCAATAATTTCTTTATAGGTTTTATAGTCTCTTTGTTAGAATACAAATTGGGCAGTCTTCTATCTTCCTAGTGAATTACTCCTCGTATTATTGTGATCGTTAATTTTTATGTTTCAACTTGGCCGGACCACAGTGCTCAGATGTTTGGTCAAACATTATGTTTATAGGGAGGCATAACCTTAAAGTCACTGGACTTCAAGTAAAGCAAATTCTCCTGCATAATACGGTGGGTGGGCCTCATCCAAGCAATCAAAGGCCTTAAAGAGCAAAGACTGATCTTCCCTGCATAAGAAGGAATTCTGCCAGCAGACTGCCTTTGGATTCTGTGATGGTTTATTTTGTGTGTTAATGTGACTGAGCCACAAGGTGCCTGGATATTTGGTCAAACATTATTTGGGGAGTTTCCATGAGGGTGTTTTTGGTTGACAGTAACACTTCAGTTAGTACATTGAGGAAAGGATATTTTTGCCTTCTACAGCATGGATGGGCCTCCTCTTACCAGTTTAAGATCCAAATAGAACAAAAGGCTGGACCTTCCCTGAGTAAGAGAAAATGCTTCTGACTGATGGGATCTTAGAACTGGGACTGCAACTCTTTCTAGTTCTATAGCAGTTTTCAGGCTTCAGACTCAAGCTGGGACATTTGCTGTGCATATTTTGGTTTTGCCAGCCTCCAGAATCATTTGAGCCAATTTCTTACAACAGATCTCTTCTTCACACACACACACACACACACACACACACACACACACACACACACACACTGTTTCTTTGGAGAACTCTAACTAATATAGACTTGAGCTGTAACTCTTCTTTAAAGAATTTGAACTTCCCAAGCCTCCACAATCACATAAGCCTATTTCTCCAAACAAATCATTTTCTCTTTCTATATACACACATACTGTTGGATCTGTTTCCCTTGGGAACCCTGATTTAATACAGTTATGTTGTGCCCTATTTATTCCTAATAATGATTTTTGCCCTAATGTCAGTTTTGCCTGACATTAATGGTGCTGCACCAGCTTTGCCTTTGGTACTGTGTTTTTTCCATCCTTTAAGTCAATCTTTTTGTGTTGTATTGGATGATGTTTCTGTAAAGCTTTTAGAGCTGGATTGTGCTAATTATCCAGTCTGAAAAATCTGAGTCTTTTAACAGGTGAATTTAATCTACTTACATTTATATATGTTAAATGTATATACACATATGTATTTACACACACACACTCTTCTAATTTAATACCTTCACAGTAACATTTACAGAGGAGAAAACAATGGTAGAGAAGGATTAAATAACTTGACTGAGGTTGTGTGATTAATAAAGGCCTTTCCAGAAGCTATATTCTTAACCTCATTATACTAATTCTCAAGTTAAATATTATATTTCTAATCTTTAGTGATTAGTATTATATTTATACAAAGTTTCTTGATATGATGAAGTCCAATCAATATCAACGCATTCTTTCGAAGAGCAGAAAGGTCTCTAAAAAACCTTTTTTCCTAGTCTTTTCTTCTTTGTTTTCCCCAGATTACTGTTGTTTACTAATTTTATACCTTTTTAACCACCACCTTACAAAGTCGTTATTATTTTTTACAGAAGGACTTATTTAGATATACTCATTTTTTTTTTTTTTTTACTTATCATTTTTCTTGTGTCCTATTTCTTCTTTCTGAGTTCAGTTTACTTCTTCCTGAGGTATGTACTTCAATCCTGGTAGTAAGTTCTAATGAGTGTCTGTAAATGGCAAAATCTTTTGTTGGTTGTTTGTCTGCAAATGACTTATTTTTGCTTCAATTCTCACAATTTTTGTATTATCATTACCCCTCAGTAATTTAAATGTTTTGGCAGCTAATGGGCTGATAAGAAACTTCCTCTCAGCAATTGTATTGCATAGGTAATCTTTCCAGAAAGCCTATTTGATGGCTGTCTATGTTGCTTAATCTTTTTTTTCCAGCTTTATTGAGGTGTAATTGACAAATAACAATCTACATGTACTTAAAACATACAGCATGAGATTTTGAGATACATAGGCTTTGTGAAAGGATTCCCATAATCAAGCTAATTAACATACCTAAGACTACATATTCCACATGTTATATGTGGTGACAACTATTAATATCTACTCTCCTAGAAAATGTTCAGTATACCATATACCATACATTATTATGAACTGCAGCCACCATGATGTACATTAAATCCTTATGGCTTATTTTCTTTATAAGAGAAAGTTTGTACATTTTGGCCAACATCTCTTGATTTTCCCAACCCTCCATCCCCTAGCAAGCACTATTCTACCCTCTGTTCCTCTAAGTTCAACCTTTGAGATTCCACATATAAGTGTTATCATTGAATATTTTGTCTTTCTGTTCTGGTTTATTTCATTTAGTATAATGTCCTTCAGGTCCATCCATGTTGCTGCAAATGTCAAGGTTTCTTTCCTTTTTAAGGATGAATAATATTTCAGTCTGTGGATATGTTTGGTGTATGTGTCTGTGTTCCACTGTATGTGTGTCTATGTATGTTTATGTGTATTCAGCCTTTTTAAAGACTAGGTAATATTCCATTTTATGTGTACGTGTGTGTACGTGTATGTGTATATAAATTTCTTTTTTCAGTCATCTTTTCACAGATGCTTTCATTATTTTCATATTTTGGCTACTATGAATAATACTGTAATAAATGTGGGAGTGCAGATATCTCTTAGAGATAATAGTTTTATTTTCTTCAAATATATAGCAGTAGTGGCTTGACTGCTATATAATCTAGGCATGTAACAAAATTGCACATGTACCTCATACATTTGTACAAATAAAAAATAAAAATTATGAATTTGGAAAAGTAAGATTAATGGATCACAAGGTAGTTCTATTTTTAAGTTTTTGAGAAACCTCCAATTGTTTTCCATAATGACTGTATCAATTTACATTTGCGTGATTCCCTTTTTTCCACATTCTTATCAACACTTGTTGTCTCTTGTTATTTGATATAGGTTTCTAACAAATCTGATAAGATCGTTTATTGTGGTTTTGATTTGCATTTCTCTCATGATTAGTAGTATTTAGTGCCTTTTTATATACATGTTGGTAATTTATTTACCTTCTTTAGAGAAATGTCTATTGATTTGCCTTGCCTATTTTGTAATTAGGTTATTTTATTGTTATTGAGTTGTATGACTCTCTTGTATATTTTGAATATTAACCCTTATCAATATATGGCTTGCAAATATTTTCTCCCATTCTGTAATTTGTCTTTTCATTTTGTTGATTGTTTCTTTGCTGTATAGAAACATTAGAGTTTGATGCAGTCTCACTTGCTTATTTTTGTCTGATATTATACCAAAAATCACACCAAGGTGAATGTCTAGGAGCTTATATTTGTCTATATTTGCTTCCTAAAGTTTTACAGTTTCAGATCTTTCATTTGTTTTTAATCCATTTTGAATTTTTTTTTATATTATGTAAGCTAAGGATCCAGTTTTATTCTTTTACACGTGTATGCCCAATTTCCACAATATTATTTATTTAAGAGATTATCCATTCCTCATTGTGTGTTATTGGCCCTATTCTTGCCACTTTTGTCGAAGATTAGTTGACTGTATATATGTGGGTTTATTTCTGAACTGTCTTTATTCTGTTCCATCCATCTATGAGTACATTTTTATATATAAGAACCATAACCATACTGTTTTGATTGCTATACCTTTTAAATGTTTGAAATCATGAACTATAATGCCTCCAGCTTTGTTCTTTCTTAAGAGTGCTCTGATCTCCAGGTTTTTCTGCAGTTTCATGTAGAGTTTTAGACTGATTTTTCCATTTCAATGAAGTATCCCATTGAAATTTTTGTAGGAATTTTGTTAAATCTACAGATTGTTTTAGGTAGTATAGATATTTTAACAATATTAACCTTTCCAGTCCATGAATATGGTATATCTTTTCATTTATATATATCTTATCATATATATATCATATATATCTTTTCGTGTATTTATTTTCAATTTCCTTCCTCCGTGTCTTACAGTTTTCAGTGTCTGTACAATGAAAACTTTTGAGTTTCACCTCATTGGTTAAATTCATTCCCAAGTGTTTTATTATTCTTGATGTTATTATAAATGGGATTGTTTTCATAATTTCATTTTCATACAGTTTGTTGTAACTACGTGGAAAATGCACCTGATTTTTGTATGCTAATTTTGTATCTTGCAACTGTACTGAATTTGTTTATTAGTTCTAAGAGTTTTTTTTTTTTTTTCTTTCATGATGCTTTAGGATTTCCTACCTATGTCTTCTGCAAATTGAGAAAATTTTAGTTTTTTCTGATGGAGATTTCTTCTTCTTTTTTTTTATGCGTAATTGCTTTGGCTGACTTCCAGCACTATGTTGAATAGAGGTGGGAAGAAGCAACATCCTTGTCTTGTTCCTGATCTTAGAGGAAAAGCTTTTAGGTTTTTCACTGTTGACTGTGATGTTAACTCTGAGTTTGTCATATGTGGCTTTTGTTATTTTGAGGGATATTTCTTCTATACCTAATTTGCTGAGATTAGTTATTATGACATGATATTGGACTTTGTTAAATGCCTTCTCCGCATCTATTGAGATGATCATCTAATTTTTATTCTTCATACTTTTAATGTGATGTATCAAGTTTATTGATTTGTATATGTTGAATGATCCTTACCTCCCTGAGATAAATCCCATTTGATAACAGTAAATAATCTCTTTAATATGCTGTTGAATTCAATATTCTGATATTTTGTGGAAGATTTTACATCTATGTTCATCAGGCATATCAACCTGTAATTTTCTTTTCCTGTAGTGTCCTTGACTGATGTTGATAGCAGTGTAATGCTGGCCCCATCAAATAAATTTGGAAGTGATCCTCCCACTTCAATTTTTGGGAAGAATTTGAGAAGCATTAGTGTTAATTATTTATCAATGTTTGGTAGAATTCACCACTGAAACCATCTGGTTTTGGGCTTTTATTTGTTGAGAGGTTTTTGATAATTGATTCAACCTCCTTATTCACAACTGGTTTGTTCACATTTTTACTTTCTTCCTGATTCGATTTGGTAAGTTGTATGTTTTTAGGAACATATCTATTTCTTCTACATTATCCAATTTGCTGGCATATAATTGTTTGTAGTAGTCTCTTATGATCTTTTGTATTTCTGTGGTTTAAGTTGTAATGTCTTCTCTTTCATTTATACATTTATTTATTTGAATCAAATTTTCTTAAATTTGTTAAGACTTCTTTTGTGGTCCAACATATAATCTATCCTAGTGGTATGGTCTCAATGTTTGTGTCCTCTCCTCCAAGATTCATATGTTAAAGCTTAGCTCCTGAAGTGATGTTGTTAAGAAGTAGAGCTTTTGGGAAGTAATAAGGTCATGAGAACTCTGCCTTTATGAAAAAAGATTAGTGCTGTAACAAAAGAGGCTTCAGGGAGCTTATTTATCCCTCCTACCATGTGAGGCCATATAGAAGGCCCCATCTATGAGGAACAGTCACTCACCAGAAACAAATCTACTGGTGCCTTGATCTCGCATTTCTCAGCCTCTAGAACTGTGAGAAAAAATTTCAGAATAATAAAAGCTATTTATGACAAATCCACAGCCAATATCATACTGAATGGGCAAAAACTAGAAGCATTCCATATGAAAACCAGCACGAGACAAGGATGCCTTCTCTCACCACTCCCATTCAACATAGTACTGGAAGTTCTGGCCAGGACAATCAGGCAAGATAAAGAAATAAAGGGTATTCAAATAGGAGGAGAGGAAGTCAAATTGTCTCTGTTTGCAGATGACATGATGGTATATTTAGAAAACCCCATCGTCTCAGCCCCAAAGCTCCTTAAGCTGATAAGCAACTTCAGCAAAGTCTCAGGATACAAAAATCAATGTGCAAAAATCACAAGAATTCCTATACACCAATAGTAGACAAAAATAAAGCTTCATTTCCTCAAGTGGTTTGCCATTAGTTTATCGTCCAAAGGACTTGTTTGTTTTGTGATCATCCTGTATTCTTCCATGTTTTTGTTTTGGTTTCATTTGGCTTTTTGCTCATGCTGGACCCCTAACTGTTTCAGTGGTCCAGGCCCAACATTTATATTAATTTCTTGGTTCTGAGTTCCCTCCGTGGATTCTCAAAGCCAAACATCATGTCTGAGAGCTTTGATTTCTCCCAGATGGCTTTTCCTGTCCATTCTAGAATCTGGCCAGGTGGCAAGCTTCCTTGCTGCTTCCCAGTGCCAACAAGTGAACCCATCTCACTCATACCCATCTCACCCACCCGACACCCTCTGAAGTTCTGTGCTCTGCACTGAAGAATGTAGCCCCAGTCCTGCCCTGCTTAGGCTGTGGCAGCATCTCCTGTGTAACCAAAGGCCAGGTGTTGTGTGGGGTCTTCTCTGCTTTCCACAGAGCCTTTGGCTCTTCTCTTAGTTTCTGAAACCTGCAGATTTTCCTATCTTTCAAATGCAGCAGAGTTTTAAACGATGCTTTCTATTTTACCTAGTATTTTTATGTGTTTGGAGCTAAACACTCTCTACCATTTCTATCTACCATTTTACCAAAGTCTCATTCAATTCTTCTAGTAACACAACATTTCCTATACTGATACTGCATATTCATTAAAGGAAAGGGAAATTTTGATCAAGGATTGTTATTCACACTCAGGGTTACTGTCAGTCTTCTGCATAGTCATGTTTATAATTAAAAATATATATTTCTAGTAGTTCTTCAGGGTAAATGCAACCTGAACTTTTGAAAGTAATTATCAAATATTTATTGAGGATCTACTATGCATGAGGAATTTTGTGATGAGTCAATGATTTAGACATAGTCCTTGCTTAAGGAGTTAAACTATAAACATGGAGAACTATTTTAAAAGGTGGAATGTTACAAGTGACATAAAATAGTTACAAATGTGCTGCAAGAGGCCATAGAAGGATGAGCCAATTTCCAGCCAGAAAGACCTCAAAAGTACCATGCAGGAAGACAATGAGCCGGGCTTAGCAAATAGGTGTCATTTGGAGATGCAACAATTGCTTGTTGGCAGATGTCAGATTATACCTAGAGTCAAATAGCAGGGAATGAGAACATTAAACAACCTGGATTTTTGGTGCATACACAGGGTACCAAATAAAAGCTACTCAATGCATGGTGCAAGGATGGGTCATCAGTTTGTTCAAAGAGCGAAGTGTTTAAAGTGATTTCTAAAAAATAGAATGAGAAGGTCTTGGAAAAAAGCAATTGTTAAGGACAAGGTAGACTTAATTAGAGAAAACTTTTTGACAATTAAAAGAATAAATTAAAAATAAATACGCAAACCAAGTTTTCAGCAGTCCCACCCAGCTCAGGTCCTCACCCTTGGCAAAGAGTCCCCATAAATAGGGTGAGAGCACCCAGTGGAGGGGCTACTCCCTGCAGAGAGGAAGCTGAGCTGCACACCAGAAGTTCCTGTCCACAGAGAGCGGAAGAGAAAGAAGACCAGGAAGCAAGACCCCAAGTGCTTGTTATTCCACTTCGCCTGCATAGTCGCTAGGGAGAAAGCACTGCAGTGTTCTAAACCAAACACTTAAAAACATATTCACTTATTAATAACAATAACTAATATTAATAAGCATGTATACAGCTCTCTTTGTCTTCAAAGCGCTTTATGAACATTAGCTAATCAATTAACAATGGCCTCTTCCTGATACTAATCTTCAGTCTGAACACAGAGACCCTTGGGGACATCAGAGGGGATGCTGGCCTAGTCCTGAGGTGGCTGCGGTCATCAGAGGCAGGGCCTGGGCCTCCTGGCCTCCAGGTGGCACACCGTCCAATTCCAATAGTTCTGCTTCCTACGGCAAATCAAAAAAACGCCTGTGTATTTCTTTCCTCTCTTCTTCTTCTTCTTTTTTTTAATGTTCTCATGACTTTTGGGTAGAGAAAACCAGACTTATTTTCCCCCTGGGGTTCTATTTGTTCTTTCTGTGTTATTGTTTCTGATATAAGCAAATAAACCAACAAGACTCCAATGTATTTCTTTGTTACTCCTTTTATTTACTGTTGACAGAGAGGCTTAGTTAGATTGCAGTCTTTCCTCTAGGACTCTGTGTCCATGGGGCATGGACCAAAAGCTGCGCAGACCGCCGTGTCTAGGGAGGGACTCAATCCACTTGAGGGATGTCGAACTTACCAGGAGCAGCAAGAGCCCTTTGGATGTGTCTGCTTAAGGATGTAGAATTTACACGGATCCCCTGACCCCAAGTACATCTGCGGAGTGTGGGGACTTGAGCCTCCCCTGCTGGGGTGTATCCCTGGTCCCTTTGGGATTCCCTGGGATTCACAGTGCCTGGTGCTGAGCGCTCCTCAGGAACGTCTGGATTTCCCTGGGTGCTTGAGAATGTTTGCATTTATTTTGCAATGATCTTAGAGCAGAATGCGGAAATAAGATCCTCAAAAAATCTCACCACTCTGCTCCCTTCAAGATTTTAGAAGCTGCCTTCTGGTGAGTCACAGTGCAGCTGCTGTGGGGGTTCCTGCCCTGCTTCATGGTGGGCTTCTAGTTCTGGTGAGCATCGCTGGTCTGTCATGCAGGTAAGGGAATGGAGCCCTGGGCTGCACAGCCACACCTGGTCCGATGCTTAAGGCTGATCACACACTGAGCATCGCCATGACAAAGCTGTATCCCCACTCTTTCCCTGTCAATATCCCATCCGTCATTAGTAAGCGGTCGTGTTAGACAAGGCCTTTAGGCATTTTTCCAATGCAAAGCCGCTTAGCATTAGAATTGCAGGATATATTTTGGCTTCTCTGCAAGCCTTTATCCAACCCATTTGTAAACTTACCTTGAATCATGGCAGATTCTCTAGATAGCTATCACTTTGACCTTTTATCTCCATCTCTACAAGGTATCAGGAACAATTGTGCCAGTTAGTATAAACGTTTTCTGTTTTAGTAGGTCTCATGGAAATATACTAAATGAATAAAATGAAGTAGTTTTTGTTCGTTTGTTTGTTTTTTACGATTTAAGAGTAAAAATCCTTTTTTTTTGAGATGGGGTCTCATTCTGTTGCCCAGGCTGAAGTGCAGTGGTGTGATCATGGCTCATGGCTCACGGTACCCTTGACCTCCTACCTCCTAGGGCTTATGCAATCCTTCCACCTCAGCCTCCCGAGTAGCTGGGACTACAGGTGCATGCCACCATGCCCTGCTAATTGCTATATCTTTTGTAGAGATAGGGATTTACCATGTTGCCCAGGCTAGTCTTGAACCCCTGAGCTCAACCAATCTGTCCACCTTGGCCTCCCAAAGTGCTAGGATTACAGGCATGAGCCACCATGCCCGGCCTGCATTTGTATTATTGTTCCAACACTGATATTTTTACAGTCTAATAGAAACAATCTTATCTTCTAGTTTTAATTTACATTTCAGAGGAAAAGGTGCCTGAAGAATTAAATATATGCAATTCTGAAATTTAAGAGACAAACATTTTAGAAGTTTTAAACATGTGAATTGGTGATTTTAATCTAATTCCCAGTTTTCCCCCCAAGAGGAATGAGGACATCCACTAACGACCCTCTGCCCATTAGAGGCAGCAGGCCAGAGAGAAGGAGCTCTGGTAGGTGTCTCCTCCCCCAGCCCACCCAGACACTCTGTGTGTGTGTGCGTGTTTTTAAGTATCTTTTCTGATTTGTGTCTCATAAATACATTAGTTACTGAGATACTGATCATTTCTTTGGAAGAAAATGCACATCTCGTAATGGAAACAGTCTAGCATAAAACCAAAGGTCAAAATCATTGTGACTGATTGTTTCAGAATAAAGTGCAAGTCCCTTAAAGAGAAATGGAAGTTGACAGGAAGAATAAGAGAACACAAGGCACCTTGGGGCTCATTTGCTTGTCTTCTGCACTGACACAGACTTGCAGTTATTCCTGCCACGTTGGAAGGTGCACTCACTGCTCATCACCAGAGAAAGCCACGGTGGAAGGCAAGCATTTGCAAGTCCATGTTCCATTTGGAATAAGCCCCACATGGAGGCAGATTGCAGGGCCTAGGTCTATTATACCTGGACCACCCAGGGAGACTGAAGGTGTGGAGTTGTATGCAAATGTTTCACTTCGTTCTGCTTTGACTTACATTGCCTCAAATATAGAAAGAAGAGGCTTGAAATTCAACTGAAACTTGCATGATGTTTCAAGAAGAAAAATTATCATTTCCAGGAACATAGAACAAGTCCTTATTTGGTTTCTTATGTTTTTCTTAATAAAATAACATAAAAATTTTCCAGAACAGAGTGAAAAAATATAGATTAAATATGAAAACCTTCAACAGTTAAGGAACACAAAAATTTTTACCCTCTGAATGAATATTTCAATTACATTACATTTCCTTTTAATAGCTTTCCATGGGAAACTCCACATGTATTCAGAAATATACTTTAATTTACTTATGCAGAACATGAGCCAAAAATTCTATTGTCTAGTTTTCCAATGGGTTTGCCATTTACCGCAACCCTTTAACACTAGTAACTTACACACACACACACACACACCATGTAAATATATGTCTAGATGTCATATGTATGCACCTACACACAAATATATGTAAACATTTATAATACATATCTGCAGATTCATATATATGTATATGTTTGTAATATTTCCGTGACAATTTCAACTTTTATACAACATTATATGTCTGTCTTAGCTCCTAATTCTATTTTAGGTATTTTGAATATAAAGAAAGACGCTTCCAATACTTGTAATTTTTCATGGTGCCTAAAATAATGACCTACTAATTTTGCAGTTACCAATTTGAGACTTACTCCATAATTCTAAAATGGTAGTTGGCTAATAGGTTTATGAGACACTTAAAATGACACTTGGTTAATAGATTAATGAGATTTTTTTTTAAAAAAATACAAGGATGAAAATGAGTAAGACTGTATCAAAATGTTAGATGTGTTAATTTGACTTTATCTGAAGAAGACAGAATCACCGACGGATGGAAGAGAAATGAAGCCCCACAGCGCTCTCAGCAAGTTATATCCCACAGACTAGGTAGTTTTCGGACATTAATGACACCCACCCTTATCCATTAGCCACAGAGTAGGAATAGTGAATCAGATAAAACTTTCTACCTCACCAAGACCCGTCAAATGTACAAAGGAATCAGACTCTCAGGGACATGTTTTGGAGATTTATTCACAAAAGAAAAAATATCCAATTTTTAATTAAGACCAATGAGACTCACACATTTTCTATTTTTTGAGAGCCATATAAAAATGAAAATGCCCAACTTAAATTTGGAAAGTGGACATTTTTGCCCAACTAACATTGGGTGTAATGAGAAAGTTGTTCCATAATGGACATGTTCAATTCTTAAAATGGATAAATGTTCACACTTATTTTAACATTAAGAAATTATATGAGTTTAGTTTAGGGACTTCAGGATTTAAAATCATGTTTTCTTGTCAGTCCCCTGGCACTCACATCCATGAAATAAACTTATAGCATTCCTGTCTTGGTGGAGCATAGCTCTAGGGAATGTGAGGTGAGGGAATAGAAGTGATGGCCACCGGGTAGAAGTCTTGAAGTGGAGAGTTCAGAAATGGCTCATTTATCAATGACGATGACTCCAGGGTATGACCATGGGGGTTTGCAGCAGAGAAAGGGGGAAGCGAGGGTAATTGGGGATGAAGAAGTTTAAAAAACGGAGAAAACCAGATATTAGAAAGACCATCTCTCTACATGGATATTGAGATCACTCAGAATAGTGACACAGGTAGGGGTGTAGAAGACAGGATGATGGCAGAAACAAAGCCATCAGTGACTGAGTGGTAGAGAGGTGTTTTGGGTGGTAAACAACCAAAATTATCAATTTATCAAAGAATAAATATATTTGGCCAATAAATGGCCAATAAATATAAATGCCCAGTAAATAAATATAAATATAAATGAACCTTTTGGTAATAATATACAAGACATTTAAAAATTGATAATATATACTGTTGGCAATTGCTATGATTTGAATACGTCTCCCAAAAAGCATGTGTTGGAACTTAATCTCGAATGTGACAGTTTCAGAAGGTGGGACCTAGTGGGAGGTGTTTAGGTTGTGAGGGCTCCACCTTCATGGAAGGATTACTGCTGATTTTAAGTGAATTTGAGGCTGTGAGCTCTACTGCTCTCACAAGTGCGTGCTGTCTTGCCCTGTCACCTTCTGCCATGGGATGGCACAGCAAGAAGGCTTTCACAACACGCAGCCACTTGGTCTTGGACTTCCTAACCTCCAGAACCATGAGCCAGATAAATTTATTTCCTTTATAAATTACTCAGTCTCAAGTATTCTGTTACAGCAGCAGAAACTGGACTAAGTGTAAGAAAATTTGGCATTCCCAAACTCTTCTGGTGGGGTTGTAAATTGACACAATTTTTACTAGAACACAATTTGGAAAAATATTTTAAAAATTGAATTTTAGTTATGATTTGACATAACAATTCTACCTGTATGGATAATATTATTGAAAAAATTGTATTTGTGATTATATAAGAAAAGAGTAAATATTCACAATGTATTGTTAAGTGGAAGGGAAACATTATCACATAACATACATTTTGTAAGAAAATACATTTTCGTGAAGAAAAAATGAAATATAATGTTAGATAAATGTGAAATCTTCGATCATAAGATTCTGAGTGATTTTTATTTTGTTTCTTTAACTTGTATTTACTTAGAAAAACTATTTGCATTAGGTATTATCATTCCCATTTTATAGACAAGAGAACATAGGCCAAGAGATAATAACTAATGTTCCAAGAAAAAACAGCTAATAACTTGTGAAGACGTAGTTTAAACTCACAAAATTTTGTTTCTCCCAAAAAGAAACAAGGTTTATGTTCACATATCATATATTATGTCAAGTGACAAGAACCAGTTATTATAAATACTCCTTCAAAAAAGACAAAAGATATGACAGTTGAAAGATTAGACCATCATTAATTATAGTCATTAGTTTCAAGAAAAGAAGTCTAGGTGCCTCTTTCAAGGAAGCACTGTAAATAAATAAGGTGTTTCTTACTTTGGTGATATGGGAAAGTTGTAGAAGAGCTGACAAATGAGATAATTGTTATGCAAATTTAGCAAACTGAGTAGAACATCTGTAAGCAGAATGATGTTTAAAATTGTTCATAGCTTATTCTCAAGATAGTCATAAGTTTTGATGCTGAAGTCATTGACCTGGGTTAGCAGGAGAAAGGTTCCACTCAGGTTGTTGTCTTTTCTGTGTATTCACCACCACCCTTAGTTAACTTTCTTTCTGGCTCCCATATGTCTTTTGCCAATCACATTGTGTTGCTGACTTCTTATTTACCTTAAAGTAAGGGAATCTCTAATTTAAACTGTTTATGAATGACTGCTGAGCACTTCCACCATGTAAACTTAGATACCTAGAGCCAGCACCTCTCAAGGCTAGGCTAGGGCACCCCGCAGGGCAGGCCTCGATCACCTCTTTTCGTCCAAAGTCTTTGTGTTCTCTTCTCATTTTGCCCTTTAGTTGCATTTGCTATGTTGTTGTCTCCGAGAATTTGAAAACCATCTAGTTTATGTGATAAAACTAATGATTTCTAATGTATAACTGGGAAAGTTTGGAGGCAGGAATTAGCAAACCATGGTCAATAGGCCAAATACAGCCCACTTATTTTCAATTGCTTGTTTTGTGTTATAAATATGGCAAAATTGAATAGTTGGCCCATAAAGCTAAATATATTTATTGTCTAATGCTCTGCAGAAAACGTTTGCCAACGCCGGTTCTAGAGGACTATTCTAAAGCACCATTAGAGAATTTTAAAAATATGATTTCCTCCTCTTCCCCAAACTCAGGTATACTCTGTATGATGATGATGATGATGATGATAATGATGATGATGATTATGATTTTTGAGAAGGAGTCTCACTCTGCAACCAGGCTGGAGTGCAGTGGTGCGATCTCTGCTCACTGCAGCCTATGCCTCCCAGGTTCGAGCGAGTCTCCTGCCTCAGCCTCCCAGGTAGCTGGGACTACAGACGCGCACCACCACGCCTGGCTAATTTATGTATTTTTAGTAGAGATGGGGTTTCGCCATCTTGGCCAGGCTGGTCTTGAACTCCTGACCTCAGGTGATCCACCTGTCTTGGCCTCCCAATGTGGTGCAGTTACAGGAGTGACCCACCACACCCAGCCTATTATTTTTATAATTATTATAAGAATGTCCACTCATTTAATCCATTCCAAGTGAAATCATCTGATTACTTTTGTTATATAATTATCTTAATTATATTATTTATCTGCTTAAAAATCTTCAGTGGAAATGTATTAACTTTCTTATAAAATCATATTACACTTGGAATTCAAGGTTTACTCCATCTGCCTGTTACTTAAATTTTCAGTCATGACTTCCACTATTCAAGCCAACCTCTGCTACACACAGCTGCCTCAAGATGACTTCTTTGCCTTGCTTATGTTTGGTCACTGTTTATTTTGAATCTGCAAACTTTTCAGCATTTCTCTTTTCAAAAGGTACAGCTTAATTTCCCTCTGGATTTGGCAAATCACTTCTACTGAGTAGAATGTGGTATAAATGATGCTATGTGACTTTCCAGACTCTGCCATAAAAGGAACATTCCAGGCTATGTCATAAAAGGAACATTTCCAGTTAGTCACTCTGCAGAACACAGCTGCCATGTCAGGAGGACACTCAAGCAGCCCTTAGATGGATTTGGCAGCTCCCAGTAGCAACCAGCACCACCTTGGCTGCTGTGTAGTGAGCGGGCTTGGAAGCTGATCCTCACCCTTAGTCAAGATTTCTGGCGCACATCCCTGGCTAAAATCTCTACTGGACCTCATGAAAGACCCTGGGCCAGAGAACCCAAGATCCCAAATTCCTGACCTACAGAAACTGCGAGAAATAATTTTAGACTACTAAGTTTGGGGATAATTTGTTATGCACCAATAGATACACCCACTTCACACCACCACCACCTTCATCTTTTCTACCCTTTCCACCCTTTCCTTGGAATTGAACAGCTTTGAAAGAGCTACTTGCGCTCTTTTACCTTAGATTTCTCAAATAAGCATAATAAACTTACCTCTATGATTGATGAAAGGATTGTATTCAAAAAATACAGGGAGAATCACAGTCCCTGATAGGTGGTAATGAGAGACAGGACAGGCTGGATTTCCTATAAGCTGGGGAAGAATCCCTGAGCCTAGCTGGGAAGGTGACCGTTTCTACCTTTAAACTCGGGGCTTGCAACTTAGCTCACACCCGACCAATCAGGTAGTAAAGAGAGTTCACTAAAATGCTAATTAGGCAAAAACAGGAGGTAAAGAAATAACCAATCATCTATCGCCTAAGAGCACAGCAGGAGGGACAATGATTGGGATGTAAACCCAGGCATTCCAGCCAGCAACGGCTACCCTCTTCAGATCCCTCCCTTTGTATGGGAACTCTGTTTTCACTCTATTAAATGTTGCAACTGCACGCTCTTATGGTCCATGTTTGTTACGGCTCTAGCTGAGCTTTCGGCTCGCCATCCACCACTGTTGTTTGCTGCTGATGCAGACCTGCAGTTGACTTCCATCTCCCCGGATCCCGCAGGGTGTCTGCTGTGCTCCTGATCCAGCGAGGTGCCCATTGCTGCTCCCGATCAGGCTAAAGGCTCGTCATTGTTCTTGCATGGCTGAGTGCCCAAGTTTGACCTAATCGAGCTGAATACTAGTCACTGGGTTCCACAGTTCTCTTCCGTGACCCACGGCTTCTAATAGAGCTGTAACACTCACCGCATGGCCCAAGATTCCGTTCCTTGGAATCCGTGAGGCCAAGAACCCCATGTCAGAGAACACAAGGCTTGCCACCATCTTGGAAGTGGCCCATCACCATCTTGGAAGCAGCCTGCCACCATCTTGGAAGTGGCCAGCCAACATCTTGGAAGCAGCCCGCCACCATCTTGGGTGCTCTGGGAGCAAGGACCCCCAGGTAACAGTAAGGCTCATTAAATGTGGCTAGCTTGAGATTTTAGGACTGACACTGTCATCACAACTGTGAGTGCTTTCCTCTCTGTGAAGATGCTCGTAGCTTTCTTGTGGTCCTTCTGATTCCGTGACTTAACGTTTTGCTGACTGCTCACCTGTTTCTCCCTCTTGCTGGACTATAAACTTCTATCAGATGGGGACACTGTCTTTACGCATCTTTCATCCCCAATAGGTCTTACTTCAGATCGGCACGCTCCACTAACACTTGAAGTAAGCAATATGAAATATTTAAGCAATTTCATATTGATGTGAAGATCTTTGAGGACAAATGGGATGCCCTGAATGACAACGCATCCACAGCTCACTCCCCGTGTCCTAGGCAAACCCAGCTGTTAAGATCCCCTAAAAGTCTGCTCAAGTGATTGAGGCTTAGTGTGGATTATGGACACTGTCTCCCACTTGCAGATAGGTGTGATAAAGTATAAATTTCAAAATTGTTTTATTTCTGTATGTTTCTTACTGTTTTTCAATTTCTGGACCAAAAAATCAGCATGTCTTCATCATTTCTCAGAACCGGTTGGGAGCTGATGGAGGATATTGCTTCTGCTTGGGAATGTGCGTCTGTGTGCTTAGCTGCCTTACATTTACATTCTCAAGCACAGATTTTACAAGGTGCTAATCTTAGGCAGGCGGAATCAACATTCGAATGGTAGTTATTTAGCAAGAAAATTGATCCATTTGTCCTGTGCTCCATGAAGATGAGCCGAGGTCAATTCACGTTGCCTATTAAGATTTTGAAGATACCTGGTTGGATTACTTTTCACAGTAAAAGGCTGTTTTCCACTGGGGTTTAGAAAAGATTTAAAAAATAAAAATAAAAACAAAAACCGCGAAGACTAATCTCTAATGTTAAACCTTAGGGAAAAACCAACTTTTAATAAAACTGCAATTTGCCAAGACTCAGCGAACTGCCTGTGTGAATAACTCACATACGAATAGCGTTTAGAAAAGTGGTCCCACTGATGAAGGAAAACTACTGTTAGCTAAACCCATAGTGGGTGATTCCACACGGCATTCCAGCCTTTCCAAACAAGCCACGCCAGAGTTTTTGAGGGGACCTCCCAGAAGTTTTTGAACCAGAGCAACTCTATTTTGAACAGGAGCTTGGTAAAATGAGGCTGAAACCTACTGGGCTGCATTCCCAGATGGTTAAGGCATTGTAAGTCACGGGATGAAATGGGAAGTTGACACAAGATACAGGTCTTAAAGACCTTGCTTATAAAACAAGTTGAAGTAAAGAAGCTGCTTAAAACCCACCAAAACCAAGATGGCGACAAGAGACACCTCTGGTCGTCCTCACTGCTGCACTCACACCAGCGCAGTGACAGTTTACAAATGCCATGGCAATGTCAGACAGTTACCCTACATGGTCTAAAAAGGGAAGACATGAATAGTCCACCCCTTGTTTAGCATATCATCAAGAAATAACCATAAAAGTGGGCAATCAGTAGCCCTTGGGGGTGCTCTGTCTGGTGTAACCATTCTTTTATTCCTTTACTTTCTTAATAAACTTGCTTTCACTTTGCTCTTTGGACTTGCCCTGAATTCTTTCTCGTCTGAGATCCAAGAACCCTCTCTTGGGTCTTGGTTTGGACCCCTTTCCAGTAACAGACCCACTTGACATTTTTCATGAGAATCAGTGTGGTCCACAATGGATCAATCACAATGCTTGTGTGAACCTGTGCAAGATTTTCTAATAGAGACCTTCAGTCTGTGTATTCCTCCATAAGGACTTCATAAAGAGGCTTACTGATGCATACAATCCAACAAGGCAGAAGAGATCATAATTTTTTTTTCCCTCAAATAACCCCTGGCCCAAGGCTAAGAATATGGGGACACTAGGAATATGCTGCTCAGGCTAAACTATGGTGTTGAGAAAGCACCTTGCCATACAAGCATACGTGGCAGTTTGGCTTGTGCTGTGTGTAGCCGGGATGTTCATCTCATTCCAGAGTTATGCAGGATATTTAGTGGCAGATTTCATCACGCTATGGTCCTCTCATCATATTTTCAAGGTGCATTTACTTGGGTAGCAATTATGGGATAGAAGCAAAGGAAAAATTGATAGTCATCAGGTTTTCAGATAGGTTAGTTTCAATCAATGCATTGAAGCTGAGGGTTATGAACTTAATCATGTGTGGATAAATTGGGAGTCATTTTAAGCACAATAGCAGAGTAGAAGTGAGGCTTTCATAGCTGACGACCCAGAGCTGGCCTTGTTCCTCTAGTCCGAGTTGAGTGCTACCCTCTGTGTTCCATAAAAGAAAAGAATCTAAAAGGGAGAATGTTATAATACAGTGAGAAACTGTGTTTGAATATAAGAAGACATGATTCATTGAAGGTAAAATAACAGGATTTGGCAACATCCTGGAGAAAACAAAAATAATTATTGGGATATTTTTGGAAATTTAGTCACTCCAAACTATGTGGAAGATATTACGGAAGAGAAATTAGTAGCAATAGCAACATGCTTAACAAGATTTGCTCCTTTAAAAGGTGGACTGTCCTCACGTTGTTGGAAATGGACAAGGAGGAAAGGTCCAGGGAGCGGGGTTTCATCTGGTTGCATGTTAGGGAAGTCCTGACTGCAGTGACTCCTGGGTAACTATCTTCCATCTCACATATCAGGAAGTCTGGGATAGACATGCTAGGACAGCAGCGCCATCCTGGAGAAGGCACTCTTGTGAGTTCCCATTCAGGACCTGGGACAAGTTGGCGTTTGTCGTCCCTGCCGCTGTGACAAGGTCATGCAGTGACTGCTTCCCCTCCTGATCTCACTTCTCCATTTGAGGGAGAATAGAAAAAAAGGAGGAGGGCATCTTTATCAAGAAAGCCAAAGCCTTTCAGAAAATGGTGGGGTTTGGCTGATCTATCGCCTCTGGCTGGACTGTGTCACATGGCAGTTGCTGTCTACAAATGAGAAAAATTTGGAAAATGTGAATGCTTTTTGTACACACATTACCATTTAAAATGCACTCGCAGCTCTGGCAATTGGAAGAAGGTAGAATGTGTGTAAAGAAACTGTGATATCTGCCACACCCACGCATAGGAATTTCTTACCGGAAGTGCCATGAGGTCTCAGTCTGGACCAGAGAGGTGAACTGAAGAGCTCCGCAGGCCTTCTGACCCTGAGCCCCTGTGGTTCCTCAAGTCCCTGTGCCAATATCACCATGGATCAGTACCACCTTTGGACTCGAGGTAAGAGGTGCACCCGACTTCTGTGTTCATACAACACAACATCACGAATGGGCATTGTGAAGATTGTGTTACGCGCATCAACAAGTAAATACACCCTAATTTTAACATTTTATTTTGCCTTTTGATTTCAAAAAGTTATGTATTAAATATTATAAATAAAAATATCTATCTATACTCCTCCCTCAGGAAGGTCGAGTGTAAGTTCCCACGGTTATGGGCCGTACATAGTGTCTTCCTTCCAAAATACAGAAGGAAGTATGGAAGGGAGGAATTCTCCAGTAGAGAAACCTGACAGGCACCATCTCAGTCGGGTGACAAGGTCAATATCATCCTTGATAAGTCGTGTGGACCATAGGTACCCCTCCTGGGGTGTGATAAAAGTGGTACTTTATCTCCGTGGCCTTCTCAAAAATCCACAACCCTTGTCTGACCAAGAGAAAAAAATCATACAAACCAAAACTGAGGGACATTCTCTAAAATACCTAATACTCCTCAAATACGTCAAACTCATCCAAAACAATGGAAATTTGAGAACTGTCATAGCCAGGAGGGGTCTAAGGAGACTTGGCAGTGACATGTAACATGGTGGCCTGAATGGGATCCTGGACTAGAAAGCGGACATTAGGGGAACACTAAAGGCAACTGAACAAACCCTCGAGTTTTTGATAATGACAGGTCAGCATGGGCTCGTGGACCGCGACAAATGTCCGGTGCTGAGGTGAGATGTTACCAATGGAGGAGGCTGGGTGTGGTGCATATGGGAACTCTCTGTATTAGCTTCACAATCTTTCTGTAAATCTAAAGCTGTTGTAAAATGAAAAGTTTATTTTTAAAAAAGTCAACTTTTGTCCACATCTCTACTGAAATACATGAATTCAACTTTTTCATTAAGCCTGAAGTTGGCTGAGGAAGGCCATTGCTTCTCATCCTAACAGCTTCCCTGCCGGGCTGGCGGAGCTGGCCTTGCTGCAGAGACCCGGCTTTGTTGTAGTAGAGGCTGGCGTGCGGGCATGGTGTTCAGAGCCCTCTCCTCTCCGTGGTCAGTCACTGGGGTGTATGTATATGGATGCTGGTACTCTTCATTTCTGATTAAAACACACACACACACACACACACACACACACATACTTGAAGAAAAAGAAGATTAAAAATAAAACGTCCCAGGCGCCCATAGTTATCTCAATTATTTATGGTATTTTGGAGTTCACTGAAGATCCAGCATAAGAAAAGCAGACTTATGGGTCTGTGTTTTCATTTTCCTGGTGCTAATGAGGAAAGCACCATAAGCTACATAAGCATATGATATAAGGAAGTTTTTCTTTCAAATTGTAATCAATACCAATATGGAAAACAACTGAGGTCCCAGGATTTATATCCAGTTACTTGTTTGTTTTAAATTCAGTGCTTTCCTTTCTTTTATTCAAAAAGTAAGATTACCCATGGAACGGGCATGGCTGCAGCCTCTTGTAAATACCTGAGACCGTCTGTGGCCTTGAGCAAATCACTCAACCTCTCTGGGCCCTGGTTCTCAATCTGCAGCCCCACCAGGAAAATTTACCATCCCCACTGCAGGTTTCCAAAAGCTGAAAATGTACGGACTGATGCCTGTGAAATCAGAAGTCCTCTGAGATTGGCACAATGAGAAAATAACTTAGGCTTTACTATTATGAAGAGATTTCACAACACAGTACATGCAAATTGAAGGTATAAATATCTGTGTACACATATACTCTTGCGTTTATGAGAGTTTATAAAACCAAAGAAGCCTTCATTGATTTTTGTCTTATTGTAAAGTAAAAAGTAAGCAATAAAATGTACTGTTCATAAAACACTAAAAATACTCCCCTTACCAGTAAAAACATGCTTAACTAGTTACAGCTATTGCTATTTTGCTGGAAATTTGCATATCAAATACAGTTCCTGAAGTTTGTCTGTGATGATCATCACATTATATGGAGCTTTCTGTGGGAATATTCATCCTGATGGACACAGTCTTGGTTTTCTGCTTTTGCTTGGCCTCCTAGTGTTTTCTGACTGATGGCAGTGTGTGGCATATAGAAAAGAATAGGTAATATGACGGCCAAAGTCACCTAACTTCTCTGACCCTCACTTTCCTTCTCTGTAAAATGGGCAACTGCTTGAATGTCTGAAATCATGTCAGCAAAAAAATCTCTTACTGTGACATTCCACAGGCCCTGAGAAATATCAGCTCTCTTTGCTCTTCAGTGGTGATTTTAAAATTTCAAAATTTATTGTCTGATACATTTTACTTAATGCTTGAGTGTCTAAATTAAACTTTGTGTTAATAAATGTTGTACAAGAAAGACATTGTGTGTGGCTTTAAAAGCAATTTCCTCACTCTCAGAAGAGTGAGTTGAAGATATAGACCCTAAATGTATTTATGTAATCTCCTTTCACGTATGCCTTTAGCCACACATTCAGCAACTCTCAGGATTCTTCCCATTCTCGAATCCTACAGCAGGTAAGAAAACTAGCAGTGTCAGTCACTATTCTAAGGTATAGCTTAGGATATGGCATGCACAGATAGGAGAGAGCTCGGACCTTCTGGCTCAGCAACACGACTCTAGGTTTCTTTTTGTAAAATGGTCAAAGCTAAATTATAATGATTCTCCAGAACTACAGAATATTTTCCTGATGGAAAGACAGGCTTGTGTGAAATTTATTGTGGAAAGAATTCACTTACTTTCAAAAGATTTTCTTGGTCTTTTATAATCATGTGTCATAATTATAAAATAAAAGCATTTTTTTCACAAATACACATAATTTGTATCTTTTTATTATGTTTGTATTTTTTATTTTATTTATGTATTTATTTATCTTGAGACAGGGTCTTGCTCTGTCCCCTAGTTGAGTGCAGTGATGCAGTCATGGTTCACTGCAGACTCCACCTCCCAGTCTCAAGAGAACCTCCCACTTCTGCCTCTCAGGTAACTGGGACTACTGCACATTCCACCACACCCAGCTATTTTTTGTACTTTTTGTAGAGATGGGGTTTTGCCATGTTGCCCAGGCTGATCTCAAACTCCTGGTTTCAAGCTGTCTTCCCAGCTCAGCCTCCCAAAGCATTAGGATTACAGTCATGAGCTACTGCACCCACCTGGCCTTATGTGTGCATTTTAATGTTAAATATAATTTAGAAAAATGAGAAAGACCATTTTTTATAGCTTTTCTCAAATCAACATACATATGAAAATAAAAACTGGTCTGTTCAATGAAATTAAAGGTACTTTAAAAGCATACGTACACTTGGGCTTGCTATGATTGTATCATTGTTAATTCCTGTTGACCTGATTTTATAGTGATTTATTTAGATTTTCTCCAAGAGACTCAAATATCAAATGTCCAGCAAATTGCACTTAGATGGAACTAGATAATTCTAATGTATTTTAAACAATTGTTAAATTACCTACATTGGCTTATCTCATCTTGGAAATTTGCTGATACTGCTTCTGAATACTGACCATGGTTCTGGTTTTTTATTTATACTGTTTAATCTTAGATCTGCACATTAATTATAGCTATGCAGTGCGACATAACTTATTGTAAGCTTCATTGTGTTTTTGTACCAATGGGAACTGACTTCCCACGTAGCTGATACACAGCCTACAGCCTCCAAGCACTGAGAAAATGTACTTGGCAGAGCTGCAGATATAGCAGATACTTATCACATTGTGTAAGAAGTGCTCTTCCTAAATGGAAGCTGTATTCAAAATGGGCAAATGTGAGTAAAAATGTATACTTGCTATCAACATAAGTATTTATTGGGCAAACACGATAAAATACTACATATTAAGTGTGAAATCCCTACCTCACATCCTTCTAACTTGAACATACAGTATCTACAGGCATATTTATTACCAATTATAATAAAGAGCTGATTTAGGTAGAGTTAAGAGTAGTAATGAATAAATGTGAACATATTCTGCAGAATAAAATATCAACTTGATTATACAGAGTTTGTTAAGGGAAGACTTCCATAGCTTAATGTAGTTGCTAGGGGTTTTTTTTCTTTTCTGAACAATCTTGTAGGTATCTGAAAGAAGGTGTTTTTCCTCTCTATATTATAAAGATGTGTTTACTGTAAACAGAAGTATAGAATTAATCTTGTGAAAGTATAACAGGTGGTGCAATAAGAATGTGTCAGTCTCCCAATACAACAGCAACTGCACAATATAAGAGCCCTCTTTCTTCTAATGCACGTGAAAGGTCATAATGATGGAAGATGGTTATTCAGAAAACTTTAGGAACACTAGTTTAATAAATGCATGGCAATAGTTTTTATTTTCTCTTAAACAAAAAAAATCATTTTTATTGGTCTGAGGATGTATTAGTTTTCATCTAGATCTATATATTATTTATATTTGGATGGCATAACATTCAAGATGTGGTGAGCCTAACTTGAAGCTAACATTTTGACACAAACATTTTCTATTTGTTTTTTCTTTATGTCTGTGTGTGTGTGCATGCGTATGCATACATACAAATAATGGTTTTCTTTATTCATCATCCTCCTTAACCACCTGAAATGAATATTTTAAAATATTTAAACTGTAATCATAAGATCTCCCACCCAACCCACACGAATACCACCAACAAATTAATGAAGGAAGAAACACAATCAGTGCTTATATTGAACACTTCATTTAAAAAAGTTCCTGTTCCATTTGGATTCACCAAGGTCATGACTGATTTAAAAAATACCTCACCATCTTTCATAATATAAATATAGAAATTTTAGCTGACAATTTTGTTCAGATAATTCATTACAACCGTAAAATAGTGGTTCCCGCTAAAGGAAAGAAAAAAGCCTTCACCATTACCTTAACCAAAATAAATAGTTTATGAATAGCTCCTATGAATCACTTTACTGAAGTTCAGCGTTTTAGGATCCTAAGAGCACTTGTTGCAGGTGATAGTTTTCATTGATATGGAAGTCAAATTTTCTTAATTTTACCTTTAAAAATTAAAAAAAAAAAAAAACTATGTTCAAATATCTAAGCAACCTGGGAAACAAAATAATGATCAAAAATGACCTTTAGAGTTAGCTTCAAAGTTTAGAATTTTATAAATTTATTTCTTTGAATATTTAAGCTGTATTGTAATACATTCCGTGATAATTATTTTTACTGTATTCAAATGGCCATGGCTAAGTTTTTGAAGACAAATGAAACCAAGGAATTTAATATCACTATTCATGATAAAACCCAATAGAATAGAAAGTATTTATTCTGAATACCACACAATTCTTGGTTTGCTGGGATTTTAAAATTTAAATTATTTTCCTTCTTCTAAAGGCATTGACCCTCAAATAGTCATTTGAACAGAGTATAATGAGGGTATTCTTTGCAAATCATAAATCAAATATGTTGCTAGTTGATTCTCTTCACCACTATGACACTTCGACATCAGTTTATTTGAAAGTATCTAACAGAGTAAATTATATAGTCGCTGTTCTATTTCCTCATTATTGCTTTCCTCTTGGCTACATCTAGTAATTTTTAATTCATATCACTAGACACTAGGTGCATTCTACATTTTGAAAAATGCCTAAATGCATATATGGGCTGCATCTATGCAACAGTCTCATTCTTAATGGTGCTCCAGTCCGGATAGAATGAATGTAAGGCAGTGTCAGAATGGTATTTGTTCCCACTTTGTTGCACACAGTAAAGTTTATTCATTTTGCCATTAATATCTAAGATATCCCTTTGTGTTTGTCACAAATGCACACATACATAACCATTCCCATCCATAAATGGGCTGAAGTCCACCATCAAGAAATTGCAAGATTTCTCTCTAAGTTAATTAAGTATAATGGTATATTTGTTTAGTGTATTGCAGCTGTCCTCATTAGGAGCTATTGGTTCACGGTGCAATGTTTGTTGAACTTGGCCAAAATGATAAATTGGGATTCTTTCTACTCTCATGTCTCCAAAGCTATTTGTTTTTTCTTTAAAAGCTTGTTATAATGTTTCCTTAATGTGGATGGTAAAATAAATAAACCTTTAAGTTCAAATGTAAGTGTCAACGTGGAACCCAATAATTTGCTGATTGTTGATGAGAATTAAGCAGTCTATAAACTTTTGACAAAATGGATGTATAAACTAGCTCTACTAGACTGCCGGGCATGCTGTAGGAACTCCACACAAGTGCTCCAGATGGATAAATGCATACAATAAATTGTCTTCAGCAATGAGACTGACTTTTATAATGAAGATGCCACATCTGCAAATGACACAGTGGACAGCCTTCCATTTAGGAGCATCAACTAGAGAAGTTACAGATGGACTCAGTTTTGGGAATTCCTTCAGCACCCTTACCATTTTCTTCACTCTTCTGAGTAATGGGACATCTAAGCCCCCTAAACATAGGTTTGAGTTTTTGTTTGACACCTGTGTTACCTGTTTATCAAAGCAACACAGCTCAAAAGGACTTCATGGAAAGTACATGCTCAAGCGAGCTGCAGGCATCTCGTGAAAGTGCTAGGTTGTATCCGTCTTCAGGACTTTCCGTTTATTGCCTGGTCTTGTGATGGAAAGGGATGACTCTTATAATGTCTTACTTTCTTTCATCATATTATAAGCAGCTAGAGGGAAGAAACCATGTCCTTTTTACGTGTATAATTCCCACCATGCTAAACATAGTTCTGTACACCTAGAATGTGCTCAGTAAATGAGTACTGATTAAATAGAAATGCTTTAATGTGTGTGGAGGGGGTACTGAGAATACTGATGTTTCCATTCATCTCTTGAATCGAAGTTCTCTTGTTCTGCAGTTCATTCCTGGTTACTTGTTTCTTCACAAAGCACTATTTTATCTGGCTTCCTCTGAAAGACCAGAACAAATGTCAAGACTTTTCTGTTTCTGTTCATCACTCAAAGCACTTGGCACGATCTTCATAGAAACTTTCCTCATGCTCAAGTTTTCTTTCAGAATGTGAGCATCTGTCTCTTGGTCTACACTGAACTCTTCAGCCATCATTCTCACAGTTAATCATGTATTCGAATCAGCCAAATCTCTGACCTTTTCAACATTTTCCTTGGTCCCTACATGATAGGCTGACTGTACCTCACCCAGGATAGCTTCTCACCTGCTCTAAAATCTCTGTGGCAGCTGAAACTTTCTTCTCTTGACATTGCTCCTCTTATCATGTCACCTCTCTCACTTGTGGGTCTCTTTACCTTCCTGAAAACTATATTTTTTGTCTTAAATAATGAGATGGATTAATTCACTGACTTGAAACTCCATACACTACTATTCTCCTCAGGCACTAGCGCAAAACTGACTTTCTATTATTTAGAGTACTGATGCTTCAAGCCAAATTTTCCATAACATAGTCTGAAGCCACATCTTTACAAGCTAAACAATGAAAGCTGTTTCATTGTTGATAGTGTCACGTTACAAATATACGCAAATAAAAGGAAGTGTTCTCCTTGGATCTCTCAACAAGAAGAAATAGCCTTTCCTGATGGCCTCATGGTGAATGTTCCATTTTATGTTACCTTTGTTTTAAAACTGTAATGTTTTGGTTTTCTCTCTCCAGAACGAGAACCCACAGTGTTTTCTGCATTTTAGTGGCACTTGAACATTTCAGATTTATCTGACACAAATAAGCTAAAAGTTCTACTTGATAAATCATTGCCCCCTAAACATCTCAAACTTTTTTCACCACTAGATAGTGAATCCACTTCAATGGTTAGGTAAAATGATTACCGAAGTAAGTACTAGACTAGTAGGAAGTGGACATATTCACAGATTACAACTGGGGAATGTAAAACACAGGATTTTTAAAAACCATATCACTTTATGGATAGATAACAATTGTGAAAAGGTTTAAAAGGAAATATCTTGTTTGGTAGGTTATATATTGTTCAGTGACTCACAGAATGACTAAGCTGCAGGAGTCTCTGCGGACAAACTAGTCCAATTCTCTCACTTTATGGGTAATGGGAACACTCTGTGGTTAAGTGATCTGCCCAAGGTATACAGCCAGGTAGGACAGGATACCAACTAAGGTGCAGATTGCATGGCACTTTGCACAAGTCTTTCCTAACCAAGAGATACTGATCACTGAACTACATCTTAATTGAGAGTGGCTTCTGCCTTTTAGGAGTTTGCAACTTTATACATCAACATAATTATAATAAAAAACCCATATACATTCATTACTTCCCTAATCCTTTTAAGTACGAGCTATATGCCATACTCTACCATATATTTGGCATTTAAAGAAAGGGGTATGACAACATTATATTTTTCTTCAAGGAACATGAAGTCCGGTTGGTTAGCCCAGGATGTATCAGGTAACCAGAAGCTATTTCAGCAAATGGCAGTAGAGTGGTAGGTGTGGAAAAAGAGCAGTAGCAGAGGTGTTCATTTTCGAGCACTCACTCAGATGATGGTGGGAGATGCTCGTCAAACGAGCTGACCCGTGAAGAACAGTGTGGTGATCTCGGCTCACTGCAACCTCTGCCTCCCGGGTTCAAGCAATTCTACTGCCTCAGCCTCCTAAGTAGCTGTGATTATAGGCACGTGCCACCACGCCCAGCTAATTTTTGTATTTTTAGTAGAGACAGGGTTTCACCATGTTGGCCAGGCTGATCTCGAACGCCTGACGTCATGATCTGCTCGTCTCAACCTCCCAAAGTGCTGGGATTACAGGCGTGAGCCACCACACCCAGCCAGGTCCACCATTTTTTAACTGCATAACTTAGAGCAAATTCTCAGCCTCTCTGAGTATAAATGCACACAAAATGCAAATACTCAAATCTATCTTGTAGTTTTATTGATAGATTAAACACAGGGCAGAGGCAAAGTGCTTAACAAGAGTAGGTGTTCAATAAATTTAAGTAATTGGTATTATAATATTCTCTCTGGTTGACTATAAAGAAAAACAAAATAGTAAAGATTTAATACTCACGAGAACAAAGGAGAAGAGAGATGTGTAGTCTACTTAATGGTGTACTATTTTAATTTCTATCTATCGTCCCAGGACAGTAATTGAAAGAAACATTCATAGGATGTGACATCTATATGTTTGCTCAGTTTCTTCAAAGTAATTAATGTTTTGATCAGGTTCAAAAATTCTTAATTAGGCCTGTGAGCTCTTAGGGAATATATGTGTTTTTTAACTGGTCTATTTGGAAGACTAAGGATCAGTTTTCTCTCTGTTGGGTTGCATCCCATGTGACATACCCTCAGAATATACTGTGATCCTCAATCCATGTCAGCCAGCCCACGATGTCTTGTCTTTGTTTCCCAGAGGAAGGACATGGGAGCACACTTGTGATTCAATGGTAGTGTTTTTTCCTGTTTTGTCTTCATATAAGGGGATTCATCTGTATCTTAGCTTCAAAGATGTGTGGTGTTTCATGGCTGGGTTCTCTATTTTGTGCACACGAGTGTGGATAAAAACAAAGCAAAATAAACTTTTGAGTTAGAACTAGAAATTGTTTCTATGTGCGCACATACAGTTGTACAGATGAATTCACCGTTTTTCCTTTTTCTTCTTTTTGCATGTTTGCTTTGCAACTTGTCAAAGGCATTTGTTCCCAATGAGCCACTAATTTTTATACATGTAGGCCATAGAGTGTAGTGGATAGACCTGGTGACTTTGGAAAGTGACTTAACTTCCCATATATTCTGTTGTTTTATCAACACTGTATAAATAATAACACTTGCCTACTCCATGGGACAGATGAGAATGACTAGTATACTAAATAAATTGTATACTATATTAAAGAATTTTGCAAGTTGTAAACTCCCTTCAATTTGGGGTGATCTGTTTGTATTTAATAAAGTCTACAGTAATGTCTGTTTAATAAACACTATAGTAATACCTAGATTGTTATCCTTTGGTTGATAGAAGTTGGCCTTCAAAACTTAATAGAATATTAAAACCTGGGTTCTGCAAAGAGAAGAGCGATTTTACAATTTGTGAATTGCCCATTTGCTTACTCTGAAATTAATGAAAGTGAGTAGTGGTTAGTTTGCTTAAGTGCATGTTCATTGACTTGAGTTCTTAGCACATGAAAAATATTATCAGCATAAAGAAAGCTGAGCTTCCTGATGTGAACTGTAAGGCATATGAAAGTCAAACGCCAGTCTATTTTACGAGAAGCCTGAATAGCCTATAAGACCATCTGAAAGACACTTATAAAGCAAACTCATGGAAGCCATCTAAGCCTGAGTAATTCAGTGTCCCTGGATAACAAGGGGTCTTGAATGACTTTGTAAATTCAATTGTGTGAGGTCATTTCAAATGACCCCAAAGTAAGCCCCAAATAATGTGGTTGCTCTGGCCGTGCTAGCAGGCATGCAACCTAGAAGCTTGTTATTCATACATGCCACAAATTCATGTTATTTTTTGGTTTACATTTTATCATATTATAATCCAAATCCTTAATAATGTCTAGCATTTATAAGTAAAGATTTCTGTCTCCAGATCTTTTTATAAACACTAACTGATTAATCCTCATCGCACCGCTGTGAAAGGGTTGTGTAGGTGGTGTCAGAGTTATATATAGGTGCAGGCTAATTCTCATTATTTTGACTTTACTAAACCAGAGGATTTGGCTCAGAAGGCACATTCAAGTTTCTTCCAACATTTTCAATGGCTACAGAAAGAAAAGGTGTACAAATTCCACCTCCTTTGTTAGCGTCCCAAAGCGTGTATTTCTTATCTGTCACTTCCTTTGCCACCTCTGACATGAATCCTAGAGTTAGCATTTTGAGCTGTATCCCAGGCAGGGGAGAGCCACTGCAGCAAAGGCAAGACCAGCCCAGCCGATAGCCTTCCCAGGATGGCGGTAGGGGCAAAGGGCTCCACTCGCCCCACCAGACCCTGGCCCGGAGAGTCTGTGGCACATGGGGATCTGGCCTCAGAGAGAGCCAGAGGCTTAGGTCACTTGAACCTTGAGAGCCCCTGGTCCACAGGTTGCTCTGTGGGTGATGAGGTGAAAGCCCTGGGTAACCTGCCCAACACTATGAAGGAGTTTCCCACAGGAAACAACCTCCAGCAAGACAGTGGCTTCCAGAGCCACCTCTAGTCATGAGCCCAAAGGCAGAAAGGCTCTTCCTCCTGGGGAGATGGCGGGGAGCCAGAGGCTGCTGTGGGTAAGGAAGGCTCCCTGCTACGCAGAGAAAGGGAGAAGGTGGAGGGGTGAACAGAAATCTACAAGTATTTGGATTCCACCGACGGTGTCCATTCAATGTGCTATAGAAACCCACCCTCTCGATTGAGACAGTCTGGAAAACTGAGGCAATAGCATTTTGCATCTGAAAGAGAGTGATGGCTCTTTGGCCAAGAGAAGAGTCCAGTGGTTTGTGCTTCTGTGTTTCTGGGCCATGCAGTTTTGTTTTGTGTTTTTGGATTTTTTTTTAAGAACAAAAAACAAATTGGCAAAGCTTGAAAATAGTAAAATGGTCCCCAAACCTTCAAGTACTGGCTCCCTGGTTCCTTCAGCACTTATGTTAGGGGGAAGCTGAGGCTGCCTGAGGGAAAGTCCTGGAAGTACTGTGCAGGGCGGTGGAGGGGGGAGAGAGAAAGAGAAGAGTGAAAGAGAGAGACCAAGAGAGGAGAGAGGGGAGGGAGCGAGAGAGAAGAGAGACAGACGAGACAGAGGGAGCCAGCCAGCAACAGAAAACACATCAGAGATTGAGAGGCAAAAAGGATGCAAGAGAAGCAGTGAACTTGGGAAGATTTACCTGAGTTCATCTGAAGTTCATCTTCTTACCTCCACATTCCAGACTGCATGCTGCCTCACTGGGGAAAGGGCTTTCTGAGATTTTTATTTTTAAATTTAAGACAGGGATTGTTATTATGTCATCTAGGCTGGTCTCCCACTCCTGGGTTCAAGGGATCCTCCCGCCTCGGCCTCCCAAAGTGCTGGGATTCCAGGTGGGAGCCACCGCACCCGGCGATTTCTGGGATTTTATAATCCCCATTTCATGTAGACCTTTCGGAGTCAGCTTTATGATGGCTGTAGTCCTGGGATCTCAGGACCTACCCTTACACTAAACACGCTTTGAAAGACTGACTTCTCTGGAACCAGGCGTCACGTTGGCTCTGGGAGCTGGGAGCTGGGCCCATAGGGCAGGTCTGACTGGGTGCTCCAGCTGCGCCTGGGCCTCCGCGCAGGTGCAAGTTGGGCAGGTGGGGCATGAGGCAGGTGGGACGTCCCTGTCGTCCTGCAGGTGGGGCAGGTGAGGCAGGTTGGATAGGTGGGACATGTGGGGTGTCTCCGCGATGCAGGTGGGGCAGGTGGGGCAGGTGGGGTTGTCCCCACAGTCCTGCAGGTGCAGGTGGGGCAGGTGAGGCAGGTGAGAGTGTCCCCGCTATCCCGCAAGTGGGACAGCTGAGGCAGGTGGGACGTCCTCGCCATCGCGCAGGTGCAGGTGGGGAAGGCGCTCCGGCTGCCTGAGGTCGCGGTCCCCTTCCGAGGCCTCGCGGCAGGTGGCTCTGGGACCCCGCGCTGCTCCATAGGACCCGGCATCCCCGCAGGCCGCGCCCACCGCGCGCGAGCCTTCTCGGCCCTGAGGCTCCTGAGGGACGCGGCCCCGCGGGTAACCAGGGAAACGCGTCGCTATGGTAACGTGCGCCCCGCGTCGGGAACCCCTCCCAACCCGCGGCCTCCTTTGCCGAGCGCCCGGCAGTCCCCGTCCCTCTACCCCCGCCACCCTCGCGCCCTGCTCCTGCCGAAATGGAGGGGGACCCCGAAGCCCAGCGCCGGGCGAGGATTCGCAGGGACTTCGTCCCCCAAGCCGCGCCGCCCTGCGGGCTCTGGGCGCAGCGGGCTCCCGGGCGGTGCTGCAGGCGCTGGACGCGGGCCCAGCGGACGTGCCAGTCGCGGGGAGCCAAAGCGGCCAGATTTGCAAAGGGACGGTCCCACCCTCCCGTCTGTCGGGATCTCTAATTTTCTACGTGCATGCATGGCAGGGCTGGTGAGTTTCAAGTATTAGATATAGAATCTGAATGTTTCCAACTGCACATTTGGCAAAGCTTCGCGGCCTAACTGGCCTTTCCAGGCTCCTATGGACAGCCCCGGATCTCCTGGGGCCTCCAGGCCTCCCCTCCTGACGGCCGCTGGGGACAGCGCTGCGCAGAGGAGCGGGCCTGGGCCGGGGTCCGGTTGGGCCTCTGGGGGCTGCTTCTGGAACTCGAATTCCTTAGGCATCAGCTGGGAGTTTGCAGGAAAAAATACAGGCCTCCGAAGAGCCCACTCCCAAGATGCACACTTACATGGGCTCATTGCGCTTAGAAACACGCGTCTCGGTCCGTTTTTCCTCATCCTTCCCTAAAGCCACCACGGTGAATGCAGGAATGGTGAACGCTGGATGTGTCCACCTCCATCGCGGGATGCGGCTCTTGAGAGACTGACCCCAAATAACCGTGGCATGCAGATACATTTCTGAGTAACTCAGATTCTTCTCTTCGTTGGAGAAGTTTTCAACCAATTCCTACGAAACCCTAAACAACTATAGGCCTGTCCCTTGCCTAACCCTGAGGTCTCGAACCTTTGCCTGCAGAATTGTTGCTTTCTTACTCATCACTCTTTATTAAAGAAGACACTTTTTACAGTAAAGGTTGACGCCTATGCACAATACTTTCAAATGCTGTTTTTAAAAGCAAAAATATTGATAGGTAAACAAAGTAACAGAGGTGCATATTTCCTGAACCTCAAAAAAAAAAAAAAAAAAATGAAATCAAGCTGCTTAATAATACATTTTCCTGAGCGGTACATAACTAAGAAATAATTTAGTGCTTTCAATAACTGATATGGGAAATACAAAAGAAGTGTAAACCAATCTCTGATGCACAGGAGTTTTCTAATTTTCTTAAGACAAAAAAATGTGATGAATCTGAGAAAAGATATAAAAGAAAGTGTACATAACATGTTCCTCTTTGTTTCAACTAGCTACAACAGAGGATCATGCATTGTTAGCAACTAAATAAGAATTTTGGGTTAAAATAATCTCAGATATTTTCCAGTCCTGACATTAGATTACACGTATGGTTTCTGACATTCCACAAAGCACTTGGATGAACAGCATCAGCTGTCATAGATTTAAAAAAAGGCTATGTTTTTTCCTTCTAGAAATGTTGGTCCTAGAAAAGTGATGGTTTTATTTACAGCAATATCTGAGGGGTGCAGGTGAGTGAAGAGAAGAAAAAGTCAAGCCCCAAGGCCTTGCCCATTCCAGAAGCAACTCTGTTTTGCTCCTAATTCTGAGGCCCTGGGTGGCGGTTGGCCTTGAGCTGGGTTCTACTGCTTTACTGCAGGATGATAGGGCCAGCCATGGAGCATGGGCAGTGATATCAGAAAATCCTGGATTTGAACCTTAGGTCTGTTGTGCACTGGGCAACTTCCATAGCTTCTCTGTTTCCCAATCTACCCTTTCATTCATTTATAATAATCTCAGATATATAAGTCCAGTGGTTTATTCATCCTCTCCTGGGTGACAGGATAGAGCAATGAGCCACGCAGACAAAATCACTGGTCTCATGGAGCTTCTGTTCTGCTATCAGGAGAACCACAAACAAACTCAAATATACAACATGTCTGGTGTAGTAAGTGCTATTAAGGAGAATAAAGGTCAGGCGCAGTGGATTACGCCTGTAGTCGCAGCACTTTGGGAGGCCAAGGTGGGCAGATCACAAGGGGAGGAGTTTGAGACCAGCCTGGCCAACATGGTGAAAGCCTGACTCTACTAAAAATACAAAAATTAGCCAGATGTGGTGGCATGCATCTGTAATCCCAGCTACTCAGGAGGCTGAGGCAGGAGAATTGCTTGAACCCTAGAGGTAGAGGTTGCAGTGAACCAAGATCCTGCCATTGTACTCCAGCCTGGGCAACAGAATGAGACTCTGTCTCAAAAAAAAAAAAAAAAAAAAAAAAAAAAGGAGAATAAAAACAGTGTGAGAGAGGGTCGTAAGTAAGGGGGTGATATTTTATTTATCATGAAAGGCTTCTGTAGTAAGGTGACCTAAATAGAGTGAGGCCCATCCATTTATCATCCCTATAAAATAAAGATCGCTATGGTAACTTACAAGAGGAGGTGAGGAAGACACACAAGTATAGTGACACCAAGGAAAGACAGTCATGTGACAATGGACCCGGAGACTGGGGTCACAGATCTACAATGCGGTGGATTGCTGGACACCACGGAATGAGGAGAGAGGCACAGGATAGATCCAGTCTCAGACCCACAGAAGAAAACAACCCTGCTGACTCGTTGAGCTCAGCTTTCCAGCCTCCAAGCAGTGAGAGAAGACACTTCTGTTGCTTGAGACACCCGGTTTGTGGTACTTTGCTATGACAGTCCTGGGAAACTAACAGTTCCTGATTTACACACGAAGAAGCTATGGCTTAGAGACTTTGTATAACTTATCCAAGTTTGCAGGACTGATGCAGGATAAACAAGGACTAGAATTTCAAGCCACTCTGCACTGGCACACACGTGTCCTCTTCACCTGCTTGTAAATTGAAAACTACCTAAACTACCATAAACAAAGCACAGATGCCAAAAAGTCTCATCCTGTAATTTCCTTTTCATCTTTTCTTAAGCTGTCAGGACTGATGTATAAGTCCAGGTTCTCAAGAGAAACAGAACCAATAGAACACGCCTGTATGCACGCACAGAGAGATTTATTAGGAGGAATTTTCTCATGCTATTATGGATACTAAGAAGTCCCCGCGCCTGCCACTTACAAGCTGGAGACTCAGGGGAACCGATGGTGTAAGTTCCAGTCTGTGTGCAGGACAAGACCAATGTCCCAGCTTAAAATAGGCAGGCAGAGAGAGCAAATCCTCTTTTCCTCCGCCTTTCGTTCTATTCAGGCCTCCACTGGTTTGAATGGTGCCCATGTACATGGGGGAGAGAAATCTGCTTTACTAAGTCAGCTGATTCATTAGTCGGCTAATCTCATCCAGTTACACCTTCACAGACATACCCAGGATAATGTTCAACCAAATATTTGTGCACCCCATGGCCCAGTCAAGTTGACATATAAAAGTATCCATCACAGGTCCGCCGCTTGTCAAGTTGGCACTCATACACCTGTCTTTAAACCATACTTACTCTGCAGCACACCAACATGGCACATGTATACATATGTAACAAACCTGCACATTGTGCACCTGTACCCTAGAACTTAAAGTATAATAAAAAATAAATTAAAAGACAGTAACAATGATATAATTCCACCTGACATGACCCAATTATCCTGAATACAACAGAGATGCACTAACCATTCACTAGAAAGGATGTAAAGTCCTTGAGAGATGTCTGCTCTTCTCCTTGATAGCTCATAACTTATATACTATGATGTAAAATTAGCAATACTCAAGTATTATGATACTAAATCAATATATCTTGTGTTACATGATAGAGGAATAAGAAAGGAAGGAAAACAAAGATATTTGCTTAACATATATTAACATACATACACATACACACACATACATGCACAGATATTTGTAACAAAGAACACTCATGACAACTGAAAAATTGAAAATGATGATTTAATTTTTAGAAAACCAACTGCACAAGTAGATCCAATGTTTTAATCTATGAAATTAAAGTAAGGATGAGGGCACGTGCCTGCAAGGGGCAAAAGACATTACAGATATTGGTGCTTGGTTCTGTGGGAGCCTCCTTCAGTCCCTTCAGAATAGAAAGTGTCAAACACAGATGTTTAGATGGCAATTGGAAAAATTACTAGATCAATTTAGAGGCTCAGAAAATAAAGAGTATCCGAGCCTTGGGATATCCTGTGTTTTGTTGGCAAATGGCACCACTAGTCAGACCATTGCAGAGTCAGACGGATCATTATGCTGCTCTGACGCCCAGCACATTCCAGGGATGAAGTCTCTTATACCAAAGTGTTCAGGACGATTCTCAGTCTAGGTGTGAAATTGGCCTGAACTTTCTTGCTGAACCGTGCTGTATGTCAGCTTTCTCCAGAGAAACAGAACAATAGGATATGTGTATACACATAGATACACACACACACACAACCACAGAGAAAGGGAGTTGGCTCATGTGATCATGGAAGTGGGCAAGTCCAGGACCTGCAGGGTGAGGTAGCAGGGGCTGGAGACCCCAGACAGCCAATGGTTTTGTTCCAGACTTCAGACCCAGGAGAGCGGATGGTTTAGTTCAAGTGCAGAGCCAGGAAAACACAAATGTCCTAGTTAAAAGACAGTCAGGTTGGATAAACTGCCTCTTACTTAAGGAGAGGCTAGCCTTCATGTTCTATTTAGGCCTCCAACTGATTGGACCAGGCCCACCCACAGTGGGGAGAAGGATCTGCTCTGTAGAGTCTACCTATTCAAATGCAGATTCTTCCCGAAACTCTCAACAGAATGATACTTGACCAAATATCTGGACACTGGGCCAGTCAAGTTGACACGAAAATTTCACCATCTTATCTGTCTATTGGTAGATGAAGCCTTCATTCCTAAATATTCTACTTTCTCACTGCTCTGTGGATTAGGACTCATATTTGGAAGAATTAACTTGCCTGCCTAAATTTTAAAGGAAGGTGTCCACTCTGTAACCAGCTGTGTTATTTCTAACGTTATAGTGTGCCCCTGAGAGTAGTAACTATTTCTTTTTCTTGGTATTTAAGTACGATATTGGTCTGCTAGACCATTTGTCCCTAAGGCTTGTAGATCGTTTGACTTGTTCAGATTTAAATTTTATTTAAATTTTGACTCAAGCCATTATTTCTCCACCAATGTAAGGGTTATAGTCTCTGCAGTTGACCTTAACATTACAACCTGTGAACCAGTCTCCTTAGTGTGAAATTACATCATGGAGGAGATCCCCTTTTGTCCATTATCCTGGGCGTTTCAGAGACAGGCCTCTTAAAGAGCCAGGATGCTATAGATCAGGAGGGGTTGGGAGGCTCAAGGGGAGAGAATAATAGTATGAAGGCCACCGTGGCAATTTCTTCTATTCTTAATGCCACGGGAAGAGCACTGTGAAGTATGGGCATGAGGTGTTTCTTCCTGGCACCTTGTCAAGGGAAAATTATTTTATGCAAATGGAAATATTCTGTTCCGAGAAATAATAGATCTATAGTGATTTCATTCTTGTGTTTAACTGGGACAAGGTTTACCTTTAAAAGATGGGTTGGCCCTTACCAGTACTACTTGTTGAATAAAGAAGGAATACCGAGAAGATATTAATTGTACGACATTAAGCTAATAGCAAGCAACCCACATCCCATCCTCAAGAGAGGTCATCAATAAAAATTTGTTAAGGAATAATTGAGTGGGCTGAATTACTTAAAAAGGTATTGAAAATGATCAAATAAAAGCAGTGCAGAAGGATAAAAAAAAAGGCGCCGATGAAAAAGTGAAATGGTGACCTCGGCCTACCCGTTTTGCTTTCTACTCAAACTGAAAGCTTTTCTACCCAGGAACTATTTTGCTTTTAATCATAAGTGGGAATGTTTTAATTGGCCTCTCCTACTTTGATTCTGAAAGAGTTACCAACAATCAAAGAATAGGAGAAATAAAATGCAAAGATAAATTTATTTTTTCAGCCTTGTCTTCAATTTCCCCTAATTCTATTTCCATGTAAAATTATACAAAATACATGGCTTTCTGAAAAGATTTGCTACTGTCTCCTGGGGAGGGGTTCCCAGCATCAGATTGTAAGGCAAATACCTGGGAGCTGCTGATGGAATGCTGACCCAATGGGCTGAGCCAAGTAGCAGCATGTCGCAACAGCCACTCAAAGTGCCCCCAGCCTTGCTTTTCAGCAACCAACCGAAAAGACCTCAGGAATTTAGTATTATGTAACAAATGTTACTGAATGCTTATTACCTGTGAGGCACTGTGATAAAGTCACAAAACCTGAGACACAATCTTTGCTTTTGCTGCAGCTTGAAGTTCAGCAGCAAAGACAGACAATAGATAACTGTATTATCATGTAGGGGAAGGCACACACGAGGTGCTCTGGAAACACTCACAGAAAAAGTGAACGCATTCTATTCAGATTCTGAAAGCTTTCCACAGAGAAAATCATCCCGACTGCATGCTTCTCTTCGTAACAGCTCAGTATTAATATTTATTCATTCTTGGATACCTTGAATAATGGTCATTGAAAGTACCTGAAGTATCTTTTAGTCCAAATCCTCAGGAAACTTCTGGCTGGAGATGCTACACGGACCGCTGTAGACCACACAGCAAATTTCTAGATGAAACTCTATGCATGTACATTATGCTAGGTACCACATTCGCTTGAATCAGAATGCAGCAGGATTGTTCTGAATTTTAAACAATTAAAATATTTTTTGAGGGGAAATTTTTTTCTTTTTCTTTTTTTTTTTTTTCCTTTTTCTTTTCTTTTCTTTTTTTTTTTTTTGTGATGGAGTCTTACTCTGTCATCCAAGCTGGAGCGCAGTGGTGTGATCTCAGCTCATTGCAACTTCCGCCTCCTGGGTTCAAGTGATTATCCTGCCTCGGTCTCCTGGGTAGCTGGGATTACAAGTGTGTGCCACCACGCCTGGCTAATTTTTGTATTTTTAGTAGACATAGGGTTTCACCATTTTGGCCAGGCTGGTCTCGAACTCCTGGCCTCAAGTGATCTGCCTGCCTCAGTGAGATTACAGGCATGAGCCACTGTGCCCCGCCAAGGGAAAAAAATCTCTAATTAATCTAAGACATTGCTTAAAAACCAACCAGAATTAATAAAGCCATTCCAGATTATATTCTGTCTTTTTAAACTAGAATTAAAAAACCATATCAAGGAGACCACCAAACTTTTAAAAAATATTATTTGGATTTCTGAATAGATCTCAATTAAAATGAAACAGAATACCTAAAATCTAATTGCCAATAATTACACACGATTCAGGGAATCATGGTAAGTTTCGAAGTAGATATTCTCAAATCAGTGTCTCAGAATGGTTAGTTATCAAATACCTTCTAACACTCCCTAAAAGTCCAGCAAATATATTATTCTGAATGATTATGATGCTGGGACAGATATTCTGTAGTTCTTATACCAAAAATGATTTTCTTTGCTGTCAATAACAGGCCTTAATAAAAATAAATAAATAAATTTGTTTATATTTTAGAAAAAGAAGATAAATTCAATAAAAAAGAATTTGTTGTGGTAATAGAGCTTACTACATGCCAATTCCTCTTTTAAGTGGCTTACTCCTATCCATTCATTTAATTTTTACAACACCACATTGACTTAGCACAATTATCTTCCTATTTTATAGGTGACGAAACAGAGGCAGAAATGGGTAGATGACTTACTGAAGGCCACACAGCTGTACACTTGTAGGAAAGATGGGATTTCAATTCAGGCAGTCCTTAGTTTTAAACCTACCCTGCATTACCAGACACAGTAAACTAAGTTTTATTCCATATTTATGTTAACAAAAAGGGAAAGATATGCTTAATATTTTATGAGTTTTTTTCACTGTACAATATATAAGGCACATCTTTATTTCCTAACAATTACCATACTCCTATGTGTCATTTTAATGGTTGTGTCATATTCAAATTTTAATTGTTGTGCCACATTTTACTGTATATATTTAACCCATACTGGCTGTGGAAACTGACCATATGCAATGTAGTGCTGTATTTCCTGCTACTCGAATCTTAATTCTTCGTGACAATTCATGTCCTAGGATAATTTCCTGGGATGGAATTATTGGGTGAAGAGTAACCTGTCTTACATTTGAATACATGTGCCAAAATTTGCTCCTTTTAGACCTTTGGTTAACACCAGTGACCTTCTGATTGCTAAATTCGTCAGCTTCCTTTGAGGTTTCGTCCAACAAGCTTGGAAGTGTGGATAGGTGATCTTCCTCCTCAGAAATATTTCCTCCTGTACTGTCTATAATCTTGCTTTCTGGGTCATCCTCAAACCTCGCTGCCTGCTCTTAATTGGATATTGCATTGGTAACTCCTACAGCTTAAATGGAGATATGCATATTCTTGGCTTTCTTCCTCCACCCTCTGTATGCTTTGCTAAGGTACGTTTACCTACTTTTACGTGTCCAACCACCACCATCACGTACAGGGTTCCCAGAGAGAGACCACCAGATCTCATCAGATCTGCATTTTCCTACTGCCTACTAGGCTCCTGAAGCAGCCTTTTAATTTTCAAACATGTATCCCAAACCAGTTCAATAGCTTCACTCCAAAACCTTCTTCTCCTTCAAAAAATACTTACGGAGCCTTGTCATGTCCTATACAGCCTTCGAGGTGAAGACACAACATTGGGGAAGACGGGGCCATCACCGTCTCCTCCAGGTCATCCAGCCTTCCACATTTTGAATTGGCTTTCACTTACTTTGGACTTCACATTTGCCAACTTCCATTGATTCTGTCTCCAAAATATCCTCTTAAACCATCCTCTCTATGTCCATCGCCACTGCACTCATCACCCATCACCTGAAATATTTCCAAAGACTCCTAACTGGTCCCCTGGTTTCCTTTCTCCCATTCACTATTCTTGATGTCCATGGCAAAGACAAGCAGAATATTTCATTTTCCCCCACAGGCCATGCCCTACTCACTCTAGAAAGCCCAGATCAGGAGCTGCCTGACCCATGAACTGTCCCATCTCTACAGCTGACCTGTGCTCCTTCCCACAGGGCTGCTGCATTATTTCTCCCTTATTAATGAGGTTCAGTACGTGGTGATCCCTTTCATTAGATGTCACGTGTGTGACATTCAGGAATGTGCTTCCTTTTCCTCCGTGTGGCTCCTCCAGCCTCTGACACTGTGCCTTACCCATTGTGGTTGTTCAATAGACTTTTTGCTTCTTCTTATTTCAGGTTGCTTCAGGGGAGTTTGGTTAAATAATTTTTAACAGAGAGAGAGAGAGATTTATGTCTTGGTATGCATATAGTTAAGATGAGTAAAAGACTACATTCTTAATGTGTGACCGTGTGATTTGAAGGTCAGGTAATGCCGTCTGGGTTTACAGGGTGCTGGCAAACCACCAGTCCTTCATTATTAAAAGCATTTTTGAACTTGATACCATAGCAAGGTTTTTCCATTATAAAAGTTTAAACCAGAATTGTATTATTAGGTTGGTACAAAGTTATTGTGTATTTTCTGTTACTTTTAAGGGCAAAACTTCAATTACTTTTGCACCAAGCTAATAAAATCATAAGGAATGCATCTTTCCACCGTAGAGTTACGACTTCAAGGGATTAAAAATTATAGTTTATCATTGACATTGTCTTACACAGGCCTCAGCATTCGTGAGCCACATGGCCCACTGCAGGAGTCTTCCCTGCATGTCTTCTATTTTCAGTTGCTATGATTCAACAAACTCTAAGTTTCCTTCACTGTAGCGCCCACCACCTTCCTCTTCCATCTGATGGGAGAGTGAGAGAAGCAGTGTGGGAATCCTATCCTTCTTCCTCCAGATCTGCCTGTGCCCTTTGCATCTTATCCTAATAGAATAATGACAAGTGAATCCAGTAGTATTTGGTGGGTAAAGTTATCTTTGAAGAATCAGAATACCCACAGGGATTGGCCTGGCCTTTTTTGACCCTACGGCTTATAATAAAACTTTATCTCTTAAACACGCAAAGCTCTGCAACAAGATATAGAAATGCTGTAAGAGCACACATCCGAGGACATTTCATTCCCAGATTGTGGAAGGAGAGAGCATCTCTGGGCCCCAAAGAAAGATTCAGCAGGTCATTTACTTTGATCATCTTGAGGGCAAGAACATTGTCTTATACATAATGGGACTCCAGGGACCTTGGGATCGTATCTGGCACCTAAGGAAATTCGGAGAGGATCCCACAGGAACCTGCAGCTTGTGTGCTGGTCTTCTAGGCTATGACCACACAGCTGATTCATCAGCAGCTCCTCATTTAGGTAAAGACATGGAGCAGCTGCCACTGCGGTGACTCTAGAACAGTGGTTCTCCCACCTGAGTGAGAAGCAGACTCACGCAGAAAACTTGTTAAATCTCAGAACTTTGGGTCCCACCAGCAGAGTTTCGGACTCAGTAGGTCTGAGGTGGGACCTGAGAATGTCCCTTCTAACAAGTCCCTGGAGATGCTGATGAAGCTTGTCGGGGACCACCAGATGAGAACTCGGATTAGTGCTTCTGGAGCTTTCCTGTGCATTCGGGTTGCCTGATGATCTGGTCGAGATGAAGATTCTGATGCCCAAGGCCTGCAGTGGGGCCTGCGGCTCTGCATTTCCACCAAGCTCCCAGGTGCACAATGCTGCTGGAGCTGGGCACAGACCACTGTTTGAGAATCAAGCTCAAGAAGAGCGGCCAACTGCGTGGATGGTCAGAATCACTCGGGAAAAGCTGGTCAGCACTGAAGTGGGCAGCCCAGAGAGGCTGAGCCAACTGCTGAGATCTATCCCACCCTGACTGCAGACCACGACCCCTCTTTGTGTGGCACCATCTTTTTCCATGGACAAATGATCTCCATGGTGGTCACTGGATTCACCAGCGCCTCACAGCTTCCCTGCAGGTGCCTCTTTCTCAGCCCTGCACTGTGCCTCTCTGGCAGGTGTGCAGTCTCCTGTCACCTAGCTTCCTAAGGGTGCTCCCTGAGCAAGGTACCCACTCTGCATCATCATTCAATAGGCACAGCTAAGAAGTGGCCATCCAGAAGTAAGATTTCGAGTTATGTTTTCAAGAGCTTTCCGAAGGTAGCAACTGCAGAATTGGCTCTCCTTCTGATCAGTTCAGAGTTTAAAGACACCTGTACTGCTCGGGCTGATGCGTGGCCACCCATTGTCTTGCGAGCACTGGTTTCTTTGTTTCTGTCTTATTAGAAGAGCCAGAATCTGGATGATTATAAATGACCAAGAGGCTGACATGCATGCTATTGTGCTCCAGTAGTTGCAGAAGGCCCAGTGGTGTCACATAGACAGGGAATCGTCCAGACGGCACACTCGCAGAATCTCGTGGGGCCACAGGATATAAAGCTTCTGTGTTTCCAGAAAGAATAAACAAACAAATGTTGGAGTGGGGTTCACGCTGGCACATTTAGCCACTGGTACTGCAGACTCTTTACTGTAACTCTGCAGCTCCCAGGCCTGTGTATCCTCAAGGTGCCTTCCCTCCTTCAAAAGCTGCATCAGGTGAGGTCTCTCATCCCAGCCTCCAACACACGGTCCCCTCAGCACGGCTGAGAGCGCTAAGCAAGTTCCAGGGCTCTCCCTGGCTGGAAATTGGCTGAGCTTTGAGCCTAGACATTGGATCTGAAGGGTTCACCTCCTGCACAGAAGGAATTCATCCACTGAACTTTCCTGGAAAAACCGAGTCCCAGAGAAGATACAGTGGGGTGTTCCAAGTTCAGAGGGGTCCCCAGGGTGGAATCTTTTGCTTCCACAACCAGGCCCTGCAGAGCCCCACCCTCATCCGCAGGGCCTCTTCCTGCAGTGAAAGGGGAGCACTGTGAAGGCCGGGTAAGGAGAATGCGCCGTGACCCTGGTGCCTGGGCCGCAGCCTGACTCATGCTCTGCCTGCTTCCTTCTCCTTTGCTTGCATCCTCAGTGCTAAAATTGGTGCATAACCAGGCTTGGCTTCTGCCTATGCCTCCCTCGCACTGGACAAATTGACACACTGATGTCTTATTGATGCATAGATCCGCGGAGTTTCAGAGGTGGGAAGGACCTGAAGTCATGTAGATTCTGAAGCCCACTCACCTTTGTTAAGCTAAGACAGAGGAATGAAGTGAAATTACCACGGTGGCCACACTCCCGGCCACCACGCAGCAAACCCAGACTTACCTGCAACCCTGACGCCTGTGTTTTGTCCCTGACTCTGCCCTGACTCTGATCCTGGCTTCTGGGTCACTAAATGTGGATGCAGGGCAAATTCTTCCAATGTGAGCCCTATCCCGCTTCTGGGGTTGGATCTGCTTCTCCGCCTTTGACCTTCCCTGTACTGAGACCAGCTCCCTTCCACCTGCCTCCTGTGGCCCCTGGGCTTCCTGCCCTGAACCTAGAGATGACTGGCCTCTGCCGTGTGCTTTGTCCCCTCACAGATCAGTCTCCTGCTCCACTCCTGGCCTGTTCTGCCTGCTGGCACCCACGACCCTGACTCTGGTACACTGCCACATGGGACCTTTGGTGAAATATTTGTAAGTCTTATTTTGGCTTTCAACTTGGGCCACCAGGAACATCTCTTCCCTCCATGAAACTCCACTCGGGGTAATAGGATGTCCTTAGTTGTTTCTTCTACTGGGGCCATGGTAGCAGGAAAGGGGAGGAAGGGCCTGTGGCTAGATATGATTCCCAGAGATAACTGGAGAAGCAGAAAGCAGACCCTGGGAGCAGATCTGGGTGCTCTGTGAGGACTCCTTCTGCTGGCTTGTTTTGTTCACTGTTTTCTATTTTTTTCTCTTGTAGTGCTAAGTTACAGCATACAAGTAGATATTCAAGAATGCTTGATGGGTTGCAAAATAAACTATCATAACTGAGAAAGCTGAAAGAATATCGTTTTCAGATATATAGCAGCTCAATTTATACATCAAAGCATGCTATTATGAAGTCAAACAATGGGGAAAAAGGTATTTCAAATATGTTAGATCAATCAAATACAGTAGTATAAGACTCTCTACCTGTGAGGAGCTTAAAATGTTGTTGAGGAGGTAAGACAGAGTTACAATTAGCAAATGAGATCATAACACACAGTATATGGATCTATTAGACACTACTCTAGCAAAGCCTCCAGAGCAGGGCACCCTTGCACCAGCAGTGTGAAGGGGAGCAAGAGGCTTATGTGCGTGCAGGGCATGCTTGGGGGCCAGGGCTGTGCTGGGACCATTATCTCCTCTATTCCCCTCTGTCAGTCCTTGAGCAGGTTGTTTGCTCTGGATCATGCAGCAGAAGTGACAGAGCCAGACATCTGGCCTCCACCCTTACCACAAACCGAGAACCCAGCCTCGATGAGGAAAGGCCATCTGATGGTAATAAGTAAAAGACTGGTGCCCAGGTGTGGGATTCTCTCCAGTAAAGCGCAGGTCATGACCAAGTGGCTCACACCACCATCAAGCATGCGCCACAGAGAAGGCATTCCTTTTTATTTAATTCTGTACTTTTAAATAACTAATTCATTTTCTCTCTCTCGGAAGCGTTTAATTTATGTTAATTCCCAGTGTTGATTTTCTTCCCAAACCTCTCCCTGCTAAATCTTATCGTCTAGGCTTACTACAACCAATTAGACACTCAATTCTAAAGTAGGCTTTCACCTCTTCGGGTCAGAAGTAGCCTCCACTGGTTTCCATTGAATGAGTTGTTGGCCACGGGGTCGCACTCAATTGTGTGTGAAGTCTGCTTCTTATTGATTCATGTATTTCAACTTCTGGTTGTTGCTAATGCTTTGCTTTTATAGAACACACAAACAAAATTCCAAATGACCTATGCCAATGGGGAACCCCCATGTTTCTGCAAACGGTGACTCTGATGTAGGATTTAGGACCTGCAACTGGGAAGGTTCCTTTTCTGGGGTAGACTAGGCTGGGTGGTAAGAGACAGGCCTTTCTCACTTGTTAGCATTATAGCTGCTGCAGGTGTACACACGCCGTCACGGAACATAAAAAGCCAAGGCCCCAGCCCTGAAGAGTTTACAACCTAAGTCAGACATAAAGGAAATGGCAGCAGGCCGTAAAAATCCCATTTGTGTAGATACGACTGGCACAGAAGCCTAGAGGCTGCATTGTCGAGGGAAAGTTTCAGGAGAGATTTACAGGCCAGGGGACTATATTTGGTGGGGAAGAAAGTGAGATGCTGCTCAGAGAGGTCTAGAGAGTAGCTGAGAAGGCGAAAGTCAGGGCAGGAATGAGCTCAGGCGATAGACCCAGAATTCAAAAGAAAGTGCTGGATGTGCCTTGATGTGACACAATAAATTATTCATCAGCACATTCACTATAAGATGTTCATCTTTCAAAATGTGATTTCCCCAAAATGACTTTGCCAAAATGCCTGACCATGGGGACTCCAGTCTGTTTGTTCTAGTTCCATTTGTCCTGCTAAAACATTGTATGATTCTGGAAGAGAAATTAGTATTCTGTGACTTTGTTTCTTTCTTCCTTGTTACCAGGACCAACAAAACTTGTATTGATAATCTAGCATCCACAACAATGAAATAAACACCCTTGATCGCTCCAGGAGCTAATGGCTGAAGACCCGATGTCTGTTGAAACAATCAACACACCACTTGATTCATATTATAAAACATTGTTCACATGTGCATTGATGCAGTATTATTGATTTATTTATGTTGATACAGGGTCTCAATGTGTCACCCAGGCTGGAGTGTGGTGGCACGAACATGGCTCAGTGCAACCTCAGCCTCCCAGGCTTAAGTGAGCCTCCCACCTAAGCCTTCTGCGTAACTGGGACTGCAGGCACACGCCACCACGCCCGGCTAATTTATTTATTTGTTTTTGTAGAGATGGGGTTTTGCCAGGTTGTCCTGGACTCAAGTGATCCTCCTGCCTTGGCTTCCCAAAGTGTGGGGATTACAGGTGTCAGCCATGTTGCCCAGCCCGGTCATTGTTTTTGAGTCATTGGTGTTACTGGCCGAGAAGAAAGTTGAGTGGTCTATAATGAGGAAGTAAGACAGAGATGCAGCATCAGGAAAATTCCATCTCTATAAGCGCCTTCCGTGCAAGGTGCTCAGGACAGGAGGAGTGTTGGGTGTTTTGTGGGGTTGTCAGACTTCCTCTGAGAACACCCTACACCCAAGATGGAGAAAACAGCTCCCTGTGCTTGGACAGTCTCTGAGGTTAATGCTGCTTCACTCACACCAGACCCCATGGCCCCAGCAATTAGGGGGCTGTATTGAGCATTGACAATATCTGTTACATTTTCTTCTCATAATGAAAGCAGGAGAAACCCATCTTAGAAGAGGTGAAAATTATGGGGGAAAACCAACTAAATCCCAGCACTCAGGAATAAGGACTGTTAACATTTAAGCACATCGTGCTTCTATGCATGCTTCTGTATTTTTTTGAGCTAAAAAATACCATCAGCGTTGAAATTCCTTTCACCATCTGGTTTTTAATGACTGCACTATGTCCTTTTGATTTATTAAAAGAAAGAAAAATCAATATACATGTAGTTTGTAATTACCAAAAAAAAAAAGCAAACCTCTCCCGTGGTCTTCAGATACCTTCGACTCCCTCCGTGTTCATGAAGGACAGTTTTCTTCGGGGGTCTGGAGCGCCCTGGCCAGGAAGTCTCAGCACTGTCTCCTGCTGGAGGCTGACCCTGTATCTCTCAGCATCTGTGCCTTCCAGGCTGGGGGCTATGGGGACTCACAGGTCCCTGTGAGCAAGGCCAGCCCCACCTTTGTATCCTGGGCTGAAGGACAACAAGATGGGAAGGCTGTGGGATGGAAATTCTGTGCTGGCCAATGGAAGACACGCCTCTCTACCCTTCCCTTCCTTCTCTGCTTCTTCCTCTCTCCTGTAGACTTGGGGCCACCCTCTCTTGACAAGTCTGGGACTAAATTGAGAAGTGAGGCCTAAGGGCAGTGGGGGCTGCAGAAGCCCTGACCTTGTAGTCTAAGGGTGGAGAGAAGGCAGGTTTCTTCCAGGACTGCAGGCTAGCAGCATGGTAGGAGGCCTAGACAGGCACTTTTGAAAAATCTTTCCATATGAAAAAAAATTCTTGAAATGTCTCCACTTTTTCTTAAGAGTTTATTACTGCCTGTCCCTTTTTGGGGTGATATGTTTTCACTTCTATTGAATTCTGTGGCTATGGGTTTTTTTTTTTTTTCTGAGTTAAAATAATTTATTTGTTTCAGTCCTCTACAATTTTGCTCTCTCTTTGGATATCTTTAGTCTTGGCTGAGCTTCATGTTTGGTGAAATCTTTATAGACACTTCAGGGCTCCATTTTCTTCAAAATTTCAATATTTGGAGAACACATGACTCCGTGTTTACACCTAATGCTTTAGTTAAGTTTGCTTTCCTATCTGTCCAAGAAAGGGCTAAACAGTGAACACCCCATTGTCTCACATCTCAGAGACTGTATTCCAGTTAAATGCATCTTAGCCATTCCTTTAACTTGTTGAAATTCATTTCTCTGAAATGTATTTTCCTTTTCTTTACTAATGTCTTCCAAATTATGAATTTAATTTTCTCTTGATAACCTCTAACATGATTTGCATACTGGCAACTGATCCTTCTTTGAAAAACAAATAGACAAAGGATCAAATCCAAAGAGTTCTCTGTCTTTTCTCATAAGAAGCTGTTCACCGAACTACTTCAAGAAACTGTTTGACAATCTGTGGTTCCCCATTTGGTGTTTCATTTCTGTTAGTGGACCTTATTTTTACCAACAGTCTTTTTCTATAGAGGGCAAGGTAGTAAACATTTCAGTCTTTGTGGGCTGTATGATTTCCGTTACAATGATTCACTTCTGCCATCTTAACATGAAGTAGCCATAAATAGTATGTAAACAAATGAGGGTATCTGCGTTCCAATAAAACTTTATTTATAAAATCAGGCAGTAGGCCAGATTTGGCCCATATGCCTAGCATGCTGACCCATCTTCAAACCAATAGATGTTCATATGAATAACCAAAGAATCTATTTTACTTTCTTCAGGTCTTATTGAGGTGTACAGAGTCCTAAACCAGTAGAAACAACCAAACTCCATCATTGTAGAAGTGCTTTACCTGAGCATGAATTGCCTGTGCTGGCATGGGTTGTAAGTGATACAGCTGGACTCCAGCCTGGGTCTCATCTCAGGTAACTTACTGAACTCAGTCTGCCATGTGTCTCTATTTGTAATAATTTTAGGAGTAGCTAAGAATCATGAGCTTATTATAGATTCTATTATAACTCCTATTTTTTCTCTTATCTTTTCCATTTTTTTCTGGTCCAGTAACTTCTTTCCATTTTTCAGGTGTTGAAGGAAGGGATACTTTGCTTTGCTTTATAGTATTAATAGTAATTATTCAATAATAACAATATCTACTAGATGTGCTTTGAGTTCTCATTTTGTTTCAGGTGTTAACCTGTATAACTTGGCTCTAATTCTTATAATGATTCTACAAAGTAGGCAAAATTAGTTTTTTGTTTTTTGTTTTTTTTTTCCCAAATAGGAATACTGACATTCAGAGAACTTAGCTTCTATCCTGAAATCACACAGCTTTGTACATGGCAACTTCCACACATGCTTTTTTCCACCCCCATTGTTTTAAAATTCTTGAAGGAATAGGCTACTTTTTCAGTCCTATCGGTCATATCGCCATCTTTCACTTTTCAGATTAAGTTAGAGCAGTGATCCTCAGTTAAGCTCCTCGGTTCCTATTCCTTATTTTTCAGGTCTATAAAACCAAACCATGGAATACAGCCCATCTACAAATACTGAAGTGATGCTGTTGCCGTGGATATTTATGGAAAATAGGTATTAGATGACAAAAGGACACCTAAGAAGCTGCTGTGTGGTGAGCCTTAATGGAACAGCTGCAAACAGGGTGGAGTGAAAGGATTCCTCCTGGGACTGTTGAAGAACAGCTTCCCACGGAATGCAGCATGATTGGGCACTGCTGGGACCAGCCAGGCACAGAGCAATCAGAACTGGGTGGTTCTTTCAGTGCAGAAGAAGCCAGCAGACATGAATCTAAGAGATAGAAATGTCAAAAGTTACAAGCAGTACAAATAGTGGCTGTAGTTGTAGGCCAAGAAAAAGTCTTGACTTGCGTTAATGTGGAAAGAATTCCGAGCACCAAATATGCATGCATGGATTAAACCAAACTAAGCTAACACAGAACAATAGGAGCCACAGAAAAACACCTTCAGGTGCATCCTTGTTGATCAGGAAGGACTGTGATATTAATGCTCTGGAATTACTGACTGGCATTAGACTTTCTTGTTCCCCAAAGATTTATCTTTTAGCTGAGGAGGTAGGGAATATATCCAAGCTCCTTAGAATTCTAGAGCTGTATTTCCAGAAAGATGGCCCTCTGCTTATGCCTTTGCCCATGTGTCTGTTTCTAATCTTAATAAAGGGTTTTCTTTCTTTTTTAAAAAAATTTCATTTTATTTATGTATGTGTTTATTTATTTGAGATGGAGTTTTGCTCTTGTTGCCCAGGCTGGAGTGTAATGGTGCAATCTCTGCTCACTGCAACCTCCGCCTCGCAGGTTCAAGCAATTCTCCAGCATCAGCTCCCTAGTAGCTGGGATTACAGGCGCCTGCCATGACGCCCAGCTAATTTTTGTATTTTTAGTAGAGACGGGGTTTCACCATGTTGATCAGGCTGGTCTCGAACTCCTGACCTCAGGTGATCCACCTGCCTCGGGCTTCCCAAAGTGCTGGGATTACAGGCATGAGCCACTGCACCCGGCCTCTTTTTTTTTTTTTTCTAGAATTGAAGTTTGGAAATTTCTCAGGATGTTGGATTTCTTTGTCATTTGGACACTTTTGTTCCATGCCAGATGAAGAGGGTCCCTGACTTTATCTAGTCTGTCTCTGAAGAGCATTTCCATCTCTTTGTGATAGATCTCACAGTAGGTAAGAAAACCGTGTGAGTGAAAGAGAATTAGAACTGTGAATTTTGTCAATGCTGAGTCACTCTATTTGCATCATAGGACACAGTGGGTGACTAATAATTGCAGTTTGAAAGAAGAAAAGCTAACATACTAGACAGGCAGTGTGCATACTGACCCAAAGCTCCCAAGAAAGAAGAAAAGCTAACATACTAGACAGGCAGTGTGCATACCTGACCCAAAGCTCCCACGACGGCCTCTCTTGGGGGAGGCATTGACGTGGCGCCTCGGCCCAGCTGGTTTTCACTGGTGTTAGTTTGAGCCTCTCAGGAAAGACCTTCAACCACTCAAATCAGTTATCGCTTCAGTCCATGTGCTGTTAAAATCCCTTTTATGTTGGCAAAAAAATCTCTGCTTGAGTAAACAGTTACATCACTAATTGCTAAATATGACATTATCAGATTGTTTTGACTTCCTGGGGGTGAGGGTAAAGGAAAAAAGTTAATTATAATTACTTTTGTCTCTAACTAATGGAAAGCAGTGTTAACATCTGTGTGCTGCCTGCTAGAAGGTTGGCAGTAATCCCCCCGTATTAACCAGAGTAGAATAGAATGACCCAACATGTGGATGGCATTGCTGTACCTGAATTTTCCCAGCAGCTAACCAAATAGGTCTCTTTCACTAAAGACTAATTTTCACATTAAAAAAAAAAACTTTATTATGGGCCTAGTGCAGTTAAATTGCCTGACACAGTGGGGAATCTACACTTAGACTGGTAATATTAAGCACTGAGAAAATGCCTCAGGTGATGATCAAGCTGAGTGGTAATTCAGACCCAGGATCATTCTCTTCCAAGAAAATTCCACCAGGTGGCACAAAACGTCTCAAAGTGCCACTGAGCATGCTCTCTCTCTGGACCACAGGGAAGTGGGAATAAGATAAAGAAATGCCAAGGTGATCTCATCACAGGCCTCCACGGTGCTTTCCACATGCATGTGTCCCTCCTCACCCTCAAGTGCTTCCTAAAGACAAAACATGTCTATGTGACAGGGTAGGCTTTCTCTATACATATGGTGAACTTTAGCCTTTGAATAATGGAAAGGACTAGTTGGAAAAGGTAAATAAAGCGGTGTGGGAAGAGGGGAAAGAAGAGGAAAGGAGACTTACAGGTGCCAATTCACCAAATTTAAAGACAGGTTTATTAACCGGGCAGCCGCCAGTTCTCGTGCTGTGGCCTGAGGCCTTAAAAATCTTAATACAAAATGTTTCTGTGAGTTTAAATGCAGGATTATTCACACAAGTTGTAAATGTTCTGACATGTTGAGAAGCAGTAGTGATTATAAAGATTTGTACATTTTAACTGAAGCCAAAATGGCCGATAATCAAAAACTAGGGTAAGACTTTATTTATAGTGGAATGAAATAAATTGAGATGGTTTTATTTGCTCTTTATTCTGCTACCACCTCTTAAAATCTAGTCTAATGTTTGCCCAGCATTGGGAGTAAATATGTAGTAGAATGGGGTGTCAATTACACAATTGGATATACATTGCTACAACATGCAATTCCGTGAGATTCCTAGCCTGGAGGGCCATGGAAGAGTGGTTTGGCTCTAGAACTACGGAGATGGGCCTCGGGGTGACTTATGAGGCTTTTTCAGTTTGCTCCTGCCAGTCCCCAACCCCAGAAGCACTGACTGGAATATGTCTATGGAAGGACCAGCCTTATGTATCTTGAAAAACTTCCCAGATGATTTTAACATGTCTTCTAATTAAGAGACTTAGACTGCAGGGTTTAGTTTCCTTTTATGATAAACAAGGGTGGGTGCCTGAAAACTCCATTCTACTAGGCCCTTACCAAGAGCCAGAGAAAATTAATACCCAAGCGTTGGTCTTGGAAGTAACCTAGTGAGTGTCTTTTTCTGTACAACTCTTTGCTCCTGTTCTGAAGAAGGAAGACAGCAGAATCATAGGAAATTCCAGACATCCTTCAGTCTCACCTGTCTCTAAAGATGATGAAGGGATACGATACGTGTGTATGTTTAAATCTAACGTAAAAATTGCCCTTAAACTGGACCTTGAAAAATGTGAATTTGAATATTTTGGGTAACAAGGAAACAAGAGCAAAGATGCAGGTACAGAAAATTAGATAATGCTGAGAAATCAATACTTTGTTCATTTTAACTGAAATGTGGGCTGTATGAAGGGAAGTTAAAACGATTCAGGTCTTAACTTTTAGATTAAGATTTTTGAATTGTATTGGGTGTGAAGTCAATAATGTTTCCAATAAAAAATATAACATATTAGTTGTATCTATTAGAAGTTTAGATATGGCAGCTGTCTATAAAATTATTTTGAATGAGAAGATCCTGAATTAAAACTTACCTTTTATTGAGTCCTTTCTGATGCTAGGCTTGGTAATAGGTACCAATTTATGTTCAGTATTTTACTTAAAACGTGTAATAACCTTATAAAGTAGGTATTATCCTTTCTATTTTTAACCACAAAATTGAGGCTTAGAGAGTTTCTCTATCCTAATTTGCAATTTAATGGGGGTGGAACAGGGATTAGAAGCCAGTTCTTTCTGACTTCAAGATCCGTAAGCATGATGATTATATTGCGTCATCTTGAAATGCATGTAAGGAGACAGTACAAAGGTAATGAACTGTAATAGAAAATAATTTCACAAGAAAGCATGATTCCTAGGAAAGTATAACAGACATGTTTTCTGTATGAATTAAGTGACAGAAATTATATTGGGGGCAAAAATCAAAGAATTTTTTTTTGAGATAGAATCTCACTGTGTTGCCCAGTCTGGAGCATAGTGGGGTGATATCAGCTCACTGCAGCCTCCACCTGCTGGGTTCATGTGGTTCTTGGGCCTCAGTCTCCCAAGTAGCTAGGCTATAGACACATATCACCACACAAGGCTAATTTTTGTGTTTTAATAGAGACAGGGTTTCACCATGTTGGCCAGGCTGGTCTCAAACTCCTGACCTCAAGTGATCTGCCTGCCTCAGCCTCCCAAAGTGCTGGGATTACAGGTGTGAGCCATCACATCCAGGCAAAAATCAAAGAAATTTTTAAAAATCCAGACTTACATAGGACCAACATTGCAAGTAATTTATCTAGCACATCCCCTGGCATTGGATAAAAGTTGTAATACAAGCCCACTCAAGGATCTTCCATGTTTTTATGCATCGGTTTGGTCTGGTATTTTGTCTCCTGTTTTTCTTGAACTCCTGAGCTACACAAATTATGTTTGGAGAAGGTCTCACTATAATCACCTCTCAATTAAATGATATAATTTAATCTAAGCTCTAATAATACTTGACAAAGGTACTAAAGAAGAAAAGCTATTATATTTACATTTACCTAATACCTCATTTTGAAATTAATGGATATTCAAGTCATTAATTAGGGAGACACTACATTGTTACATAAAGAGATTCTGAACCCTGGTAGAACTTACTGGTCTTGGTTTCCTCATCTGTTGGAAGGGGCTGATCATATTTATTTCACTGGGTTTTTCATAGGGATAAATGAGAAAATATACAGTGGAGATGTGCCTGGCATTTGTCAGTATTTGGTCAAGTGTTAATTTCTTTCTGCCTTCACATTTTCTTGTGTTGAACATGCATCTCCATGTGTTTTCAGCGTCCAGAGGTAGGAGCATGGCAGATGCGTGGCATTTTTGTCTTGTTACCTTCATGATTGGCTCATCAATTCATTCGTTTAGTGATGTATACTGGCTAGCTCCTTTGTGCAAGGCACTGGGGCTCAGAGATCAAAGGCAGGTCCAGAGGCAGAGCTGGTCACATGCGTTCTGTGTCGTGGTAAGAGAGCAGTGAGCCATGATGAGTGCTGGAGGATGACTTGGCACGATGCATAGGCTCCTGGAAGGCACTGTATAAAAGGGGATGTCTGATTTGGGTTTCAAAGAATGTATATGACTTCTTCAGAAGAGAAGAAAGAGGCAGAAAATGATATTCCAAATAAAGAAACATTAATTCTTGAAAAATAATGCAATCTTTCCATGAGAAGGGGAACTCTCTGATACACGTTTTGACGCTGACATCCCATGACTCCTCTTTTTCTTGAGTTCCTTCTCAGACTAGCACTGGGCCAACTAAGAAATTTTTGCCATTTAATTAAAGCTCCAGAAACTAACTTCAGTTTACTAGTCTGGCCAACTGCTGTAGATAGCAGCGCTTTCTACTCTGCTTTTTTTAAGCACAGTATTAAAACACTTTTAGATAGCCAAGGAAACTTCTCGACTTCAACTTTGCTGTTTTTCTTTTGATTTTTCCAGCACTGCTCCTGACCCCCGCCCAACTCCCACTCAGCATTGAACCTGTTGCAAGATGACCCAAATACCAGAATGGTAATCTAGGTTATATGACCAGCTTCAGTTTTACCGTTGCTTTATTTTGTTTCGCTTGATTATGTCATGTTGAATGCATTACTGGAAAATCTTAACTTAAAGCAGGAACAAGAGTTCTCATGCTCTCACCTCTCAATGATGGAGTGATGAATTGCTTTAAACTCTAAGAGGAGTGTGATGATTTATGCTAATCTTATACCTTTGTTACTGACCACTTCAGTTAAGTGAAATAGCTATTGGATATTTGATGGAGGTAAGAGTGAGAGTTGTACAGAAACTTCTAGAGTCAGATAAATGCCCTTTTTCTTTGCTTTTCAGATATCATTAGATTATTTTATAGTTCTTTTATGCGTTACAGATAGCTTGTTTCTTTATTTCAATATTGGGGTAAGTGTTTTTGCACTTTAGAATCTACAAATAAATTCCAGGGGCGTTTCCTTAGGTGTCTTGTAAAATTGCTGCCACCGTGTTTCTGATACTACTGAGATAGTATTCAATGCTACCTTCAGGAGCAGTGCTGTACAACGTGCCCTATTTTTATTCACTACTAGATAGTGAGCTTTTCTAGAGTAGGGTTTGTGTCTTAATCATTCTCACAAGCTCCAAAACAGTTCCGTGCACATGGCATACATTTATAAAATTCTCAAGGTTCTAAAAATGGAATTCCCTAAAAGTGTGTAGCTTTTGTGACTAGGAAAATGCTGCTGCCTCTATTGCCAATTCGGCTCTAGCAAGAAAGAGTTGGGCAGGCTTCTGTCAGTATTTGTATAGGGTTGGTCTATACAGTCAAAGCTGAGCAGATGATTGTATAAATTATCTGGGGAGTTTGGATCCAGCTAAAGAACATTCAAGCAAACAGAAGGTCCATGTAACTTGTCTTGGTACAGTTGGATTCTTAGTGCTTCTAGATTAGAAACATGATGTTTTCTTTCCCCAGTGTGCACACGGACACACACATATAGACTCACATAACTAGAAAGTGGACAATGAATTCACCTTCTCTTCCTGGTATCTATTGCCTCCATGAGCCTGCTCTTCCCCAGGAGGATTCCTTCAGCGTAGTTTTTAAAGGGTCATAAATATTGTTAAAAGTACAACACACAGGTCTAAAAGAATATAGAACACAGCACCTATCAGCTCATGTTGGTGATAATTTTAAGACTGTCTGGCAGGAAACAGGACATTCAAGGTTGTCCTGTTTCCAACAGAAAAGGAGTTACAGCCCTGGTGTGGGTCTTCAGGCCTGGAAAGTCTGTCAGTTTATTTAGAATTCTTCAAATGGTTAATTAGGAAGATCATTCCATCTGAAGAGAGAACATGAATGCATTGACATCTTTGAAAAACCAGCCCAGACATTCACTTCTGATTCCTCTCTGCTGACATGGTTTGTTCCATTTGTCAGTGTAAATAGTAATAAAACACATACCGTGTGGGCTGGATAATTGGGATTTCTTTTCTCTGTCCAATGCCTGAATCCTATTTCATAAGTTGTGATGTTGTGCAAAGACTATCTCCTCTTCAGAAGCAGCAAATTTTAGATAGTGACTTTCCCAGCCTCCCTTGTCCCTGGGGCTCCAGTGTGCAACCTACTCACTCCCAATCAAACTCACTGACGACAGACATTGGCTCAAGCATTAGAGATGCTAGACAAAGGGCACCAGGAGAGGGCTGCAAGGTCATGCCACCTGCACAAAGACCTGTCCAGACTCATGGCTGTGGCTTGCTGGTGCAGTACTGCCAACTGGGGCAATGGAGATGATCAATTAATACAGCCAGGCAGCTTATCTGGGAAAGTGTTTCTTAAAACGTAGCCTTGAGCCTCCTTCTCTAGTCTCCCCAGTGTTTCCCTATGCCACCTAATTTCCTTTCAATGAATTTCCTTCTGTTTATGCTAATCTTTTGCTTGCCACTAAGAATCCTACCTCATCTTCTGTGCCTAGACACTGGAAGAAACCCAGACATTTGGAAAACCCCTCTTGGCCGTTTAGGACTTGACACTGTGGTCATGAAGATAAGACAAGTTCACTGTTAGAGTGATGGCGAATCTGATTATTCCACCAGTAAAACGTATCGGTGACTGGAGAGAAAACTACTTGCGGTGGGTCCTCAATGAGGTAGGAATTTCTCCAATTCTTCTTTTTAGGTTTGCAAGTTTGGCTCATTACCCAGAAAAGACATACCCTGCATAAGCTGCACCTTGCAAGAGCGAATGGCCAGGAAGAAAGGTAGAAGGAAATCTCACCTTTGTCTGAATGTATTTGCAGGAAAATGAAATCTGCGGCTGAGTTAGCGTGAGGAGCTTGCCTCCGCGTGGGCCTGTGTGGAGTTTATCCAGATGGCGCTCCCAGTAGGATTGCACATCCCAGGGAACTTGTGAACCATATGGAGGAGAAAGATCTCAGTTGAGAGTTCCGCTCCATTATTTCCCACTGGAAGTAGTGCATTGTGATCAAGCTTGAGTTATCAGATGCAAGGCAACGGGTATCACAATGTCATATTTGCTAGAGTTTGGAAGCACTTATTCTTAGCTTAATGACCATAAAGAACACTTGGTTGTTGCATATTCTGAGTTGTGTCACCAGACACATCTAAAGACCCTGGAGCGCAACTGTACACAGAGCCCTGCTCACAGCAGCACTCTGGAAATAATGATTGCCTTGTAGTCTCATATGTACCTGGCCTTCTGAATGTTGTTTCCTCATGAACCTGGCTTTGTGATGGAACATTAAACTTCAGGGATGGGGGGCTCAGTATCCTTGTCTTGCCAACGCTGGGTTCTGGCAGGCACATGCCACCCTGCATGACCTCCACTGGCATCTGTGTGAGACCCTCTGCATGCCTTTGGGTGACTTTATAAACCAATAATGGACAGGACCAAAGACAGAAAATGGGGTGCAGGGAAAGACAGTGAGGGCAGCCATGCCGCTGTTGTGTACACCGGGGCACCTAGCATCTATGTCACCACCCACAAGATACAGGTTCAGGACCCATGTCCATGGAGAGCAGTAGCCTCCAAATTCCCCCCAAACATCCTGTGTGTGTCTTAGAAAGGTGGACCACTGGTTGGGCACGGTGGCTCATGCCGGTAATCCCAGCACTTTGAGAGGCCGAACACAAGGTCAGGAGTTCAAGACCAGCCTGACCAACATGGTGAAATCCCGTCCCTACTAAAAATACAAAAATTAGCTGGGCAAGGTGGCGCACCCCCATAATCCCAGCTACTCGGGAGGCTCAGGCAGGAGAATCTCTTGAATCCGGAAAGTGGAGGTTGGAGTGAGCCAAGACTGTACCACTGTACTCCAGTCTGGGCGACGGAGTAAGACTCCATCTCATAAACAACAACAACAAAAGAAACATGGACCACTAGGGTCTGAGAGGGTGGCTTCTCCTGGTGATGTGCTTTGTTTGTGTTGACCCTTGAGCTGAGATTCCAGAGCTGAGAAGGACAGGATGCTCCACAGCCCAGAACAGCACACCAGCTGCCCTGGGCTGAGCAACCAACAAAAGCTGATAAACTCACCTGCCTTGTGGACGAGTGACTTCCAAAGACTTTCATGCCAAAGAGGGGAGGCTCTGCCAGCAGAGAACCTGGGGCTGATTCCTCTCCCCTGAGTGCCCATCCTGGAGGAGGTAACATGAGTCTGCAAAGGTTGAGAGAAAGGGCACAGGCCGACCATGTTCCTGCCTCTTCTGGGATGGCCATGTGGCTTCCTCTCCTAGCTGGACCCGCTGGTTCTGAGAGTCCACCCTCTCTAGGGTGCATCTCACTGTGGTTGAAAAGCTCAAGAACTGTTAAGAAGCAGAGCTGATTGAGGGCAAGGCCGGTCTGCCAAAGAAGGAGAGAGGGTCAGGCTTTCCCTGAAGAGGGCATGCGTGATTTCTGGTGTCTGGGTAACAAGTAGGTTCACAGATTGCTAGTACAAACAGGAAAATTAAAGGGTGTTTGGGTTTGAGAGAAAAGCGTAACAGAAATGACCGAGGTGCAACCTCTTCACACTTTAGGAAGCCTTGTGAAATGAAACAAACCCTGTTGGCTCAGGAAGTCAGCTGAGTGTGGAAGGCTTATGAATTGTTCAGTTCGTATACATGGTGAGCCATTCTTCTCTGCGCTCCTTTACTTTTTCTTTTTTGTTTGGTTTTTGTTTTGTTTTGTTTTGTTTTGAGACAGAGTCTCACCCTGTCACCCAGACTGGAGTGCAGTGGCACAATCTCGGCTCATTGCAACCTCGGCCTCCCAGGTTCAAGCAATTCTCGTGCATCGGCCTTTGGAGTAGCTGGGATTACAGGCGAATGCCACCACGTCCAGCTAACTTTTTTGTATTTTTTGGTAGAGATAGAGTTTCACTATGTTGGCCAGGCTGGTCTCAAACTTCTGACCTCAAGGGACCCGCCTGCCTTTGCTTTCCACAGTGCTAGGATTATAGACCTGAGCCACGGTGCCTGGCCTCTTTTACTTTTTAATAAAGCCTTTGTGGAGGGCCCAGCCTGTCTCATCAGCACTGGGACAAACAAGGGTTTTCAGCCCTTGGCTTCTGAATGCTAGGGCAGAATATTCCAGAACACATCTGAGGCCAGCACAACGCTTGCAGCAAGAAGAAGGATGAAGATGAAAGGCAGAAGGTAGGATCAAGAGGGCTTCATTCTGTTTGGGGTTAGGGTCTTACTCTAACCAGAAAAACAAACATTACAGCATTTGACATTTGGAATTTCTTGAAGGTTGACAACAGCAGATGCCTTGGCTCTTACCTAGACTCCCCCACGAAACCACACAAAACCAGATTATAGAACTAGAAAAGAGAAGTACATGTATAAGGGGTAAAAATATTTTAAAAACTTTGTGAAGGTATTAGACAAAATAAGCAATATTAGTAGGATGTTTTCACACAGACTGAACCCAATCCAGATATGAGACTTTAGATATCACTTGCAAATACTCTTGCTGAATCTAGACCAGACATAGATGACATGTTCTTAACCAGTTATAAAGAAATTACCCCCACAGCTTTGGGCCAAAGTATTGGATATTTGAGATTCTGAAATGATCACCCTGTAAATGATCATAATATGGGTAATTAAAAATAGATTATTGGATTAAGATTTGAATTACTTTCGAATATTTTACTTTTTCTTGGCATGTGTAGTTTTTTTTTCTTCTCCTTATTTTTTCCTTTCTCTGAGTGATCATAATTGAATGCATGTTGCAACTACAAATTGTAATTTTGCTCTCAGAGATAGTATTTTAATCTCAGATGTTTATTAGAAAATTTCTGTTCACTAACTATGAATTTATCTAAGAAGAGGGACTTGAATCAAATAAATGGACTTGGAACAAAATTAAGATTACGTCTTCATGTGTCATGGAGCCTGCTACTACAGTGAGCTTTGTTTGTCACAAATGTCATATTTTTATATGTAGGAATTTAATAATAATTAAGGTAAACACACATGTATTAATGTTCATATTAGCTGCTCTCCAGAAGGAGAGATGGTCTGACATCCAGTAGGTTAGAGATATATGTAACTGGGACAAAGGAAATGGAGGCTGAGTCATTCCTCAATGAATTTGATTAATGTAAATAATTTACCTGGATGCTTCCACTCCTACACCCTACTTATTCCTTAAAATATAGGACGTGTTTTCCTTAAATAGATTTTCCTCCAAGCTCTCTAATTCACAGGAGAGTCTACACAGAGCAGGCAGCCGGTGGAAGGCAGACAGGAGCGGAGCCTGGGGGAGGAGCCCCCACCCCCAATCCAAATCCATCACTTGCTCCTGCATGAACTTGGATATGCTCCATTTCTCTGGGCTTCAGTTTCCTCATTCTAAAAAATTCAGAGATTGGACCAAGCCCATTTTACAATTCTTCTTATCTAATTTTCCATGCATTGTTTCCATTCACTGTTTCTATGAAGAGGAATTTCCTAACAGAAAGAATGTTTATTCATTTCTCTTAAAGGGAAGGCAATATATCTTTAGTCCACATTGGCTGGAAAGTAAACTGCATCATTTCTCAAAAAGTTAAACATGTCTTTACCACATGATCCAGCAATCCCTTCCTTCGTATTTACCCAAGAGACGTGAAAATGTATGTTCTCACAAAACGACTCTACTCAAATGTTTACAGCTGCTGTATTCACAATTGCACCAAGCAAGAAACCACCCAAATGCCTTTGAGCTGGTGCACAGACAAACAAACTGTGGTATAACCATACGAAGGAATAGCACTCAGCTATGAAAAGGAAGACATCACAGCACACGCAGCATGGATGGATCTCTGGTGAATCATGGGCTAAGTGAAAAAAGCCAGTTTCAAAAGTCTGTGTGCTGGAGGATTGTATTTATACAACATTCTGGAAAATGCAAAGCGATAGGGACAGAAAACAGATCCCTGGCTGTTGGGGCTGGGAGTGGGAGGAGCTGTGACTCCCCAGGTGAGGGTATAGAATGTTCTAGAATGTCCTGATTGTGGTGGTGGATATAGATCTATGCATTTGTTAACACTCATAAATTTATGCACTAAAAAAGTGAATTTTACTCTGCAAATTATGCTTCTGTTTTTGTTTTGTTTTGTTTTGAAGAAAGAACAGCATCAGTCGAGGATCTATTACTGAACTATCGTTTTCCTTAGAGAATTCAAACCCCCCAATTTTTAAATATTGTTTTGAAACTAACACAGATGTACAAGCCGCTGTGTGTGTGGTTTTTTTTTTTTTTTTTTTTTTTTTTTTTTTTTCTATTTTCTTCTAAGGGTGGTGCACAGGTTGAAAATGGAAGTCCAAGTTTCTAGGCAATGGATTGAAGTGTTTTGGAATGACGTTGCTGTGATGCAGTGCAATGTTGTCCGCAAATGCATCTCTGCCTTTAAGGATCCTGAATGTTTCTTTCTGCTCCCAGGAATCAGTTCTCATTTGCACTGACTTCCAGCAACTTCCTCTAGGCGAGCCCCTGGAGGCAGTTACCTGAAGTTGTGTGCCTGCGGGCGCAGGTATTGTTCAGGGCAGCTCTCTCCTGAGTTCATTTGTGCTTCAAGACGCAAGGACCGACAGAACCTGACTTTTAATGCACCTGGCTTTTAAGCCAGACATTGTGCAGCTAGAGGGCTTCTGGTGTTTTAAACCCAGGGACAGCAGGTACCTGTGCTAAAATAATATTTTACACAAATAAGGAATTCCCACTGGATGCTCTGAATTCCATCCCATGCCGTGAGCACTGTTGAAAACAGTGGCCAATTCCTCTGCTTCCACAAGGTAGGTCTCAGAGTAGCGTTTATCTAGTTATTAGACCATGGTGTGGAGACACTTGGAACTCTGTCAAGTTGATAAAAATATATTTTACAGCTGGTAACTTCATGCTACGAGCAAGGTCCTTATATGTTATCAAATGCACATAATAGCTACACACATGCATATGTAATATTCGTTAGAGAGATTTAGAATTCATCCAGCGACTATGAGTGTGCTGCACTGTGCTTTCTAGTAGTAGAGATAAGTTTGTACCTACTCTCTTGCCTCCTGTGTAAGTACGTACAATCACGCATGGCTTGGAACAGCAATATGTTCTGAGAAATGCATGGTCAGATGATTCTGTTGCTGTGTAAGCATCCTAGAATGCATTGATATAGGCCTTGATGATACAGCCTACTATACACCCAGGCTATATCGTGTAGCCTGTTACTCCCAGGCTACAAACCTGTATAGCATGTTACTCTACTGAATACCGTGAGGAACTGTAACACAATGGTAAGTATTTGTATATCTAAATATATCTAAACAGAATAGGTAGAATAAAAATATGGTATACAAGATTAAAAAAAAAAATAGTGCCTCTGTATGGAATACTTACCGTGAATGGAGCTTGCAGGAGTAGCCTCTCTCTGGGTGAGTCAGTGAGTGAGTGGTGAGTGAATGTGAAGGCCTAGGACATTACACTACACTACTGTAGATTTTATAAACACTGGACACTTAGGCTATACTAACATACACAAACATTTTCTTCAATAATACATCAATATTAGCTTGCTGTAACATTTTTATTTTATAGCCTTTTTTTTTTTTTAACTTTTTGAGTCTTTTATAATAATACTTAAAACATAAAATCCACATGAGCCCAGGCCAGCACAGGATCAGGATGATCAATATCACTGCCTTCCACTTCCACATCTTGTCCCACGGGAAGGTCTCCAGGGCCAGTAACATGCCTGGAGCTGTCATCTCCTGTGATAACAGTGCCTTCTTATAGAAAATCTCCCGAAAGACTTCCTGAAGTTGTTTTAAGTCAGCTTAAAAAAAATAAGTAGGAGTACAACCCAAAATAAAGATTAAAAGTATAGTATGTTAAACACGTAAACCAATAACATAGTAGTTTAGGATTGTTGTCAAGTACAGGCAACCTCATTTTATTGTGCTTCATGGATATTGGGTATTTTACAAATTGGAGGTTTGTGTCAACCTTGTGTGGAGCAAGTCTGTTGGTTTCATTTTTTTCAACAGCACATGCTTACTTCATGCCTCTGTGTCATACTTGGTAATTCTAAAAATATTTCAGACATTCCCATCATTATTATATCTGTTGTGGTGACCTGCGATGAGTGATCTTTGATGTCACTATTACAAGTGTCTTGGAGTAGCACGAACCGGCCCATAGGCGACGGCGAACTTAATGGATGAGTGTTGTGTGTGTTCTGACTGCTCCACCCACTGGCCCACCCTCTCCTTGGACCTCCCCATTCCCCAAGATGTAACAAGATTGAATTTAGGCCAATTAATACCTCTATAATGACCTCCAAGGGTTCAAATAAGAGGGAGGGTTGCACAACTCTCACTTTAAAATAAAAGCTAGGAATGATGACGCTTGGTGAGGAAAGCAAGTGGAAAGCTGAGAGAGGCTGAAACTCAGGCCCCTGGTGCATACAAATAAAAAGTTCTTGCAATGCCAGTTACTTGGGAGGCTGAGGCAGGAGATTTGCCTGAACCTGAGAGAGGGGGTGGTTGCAGTGGGCAGAGATCATGCCTCTGCACTCCAGCCTGGGCGACAGAGCAAGACTCTCTGAAAAAAAGAAAAAAGTTATTGAAGGAGAGTATAAGTGCTATTCCAGTGAACACATGAGTGATAAGAAAGCAAAACAGCCTTATTATGGACATGGAGGAAGTTTGAGTGATCTGGATAGAAGATCAAACCAGCCACAAGATTCTCTTAAGCCAAAGCCTAATCCAGAGCAAGGCCCTAACTCTCTTCGATTCTGTGAAGCCTGCGAGAAGTGAGGAAGCTGAAGAAGAAATGTTGGAAACCAGCAGGGGTTGGTTCATGAGGTCAATGGAGAAAAGCCATCTCCATGACATAAAAATGCAAGATGAAGCAGCACGTGCAGATGGAGAAACTGCAGCAAGTTCTCCAGAAGATCTAAGAACACTGACAAAGGTCACTCCATTGTTTTCAATATAGACAAAACAGCTCATATTGAAAGAAGATAGGACTTTCATAGCCAGAGAGGAGAAGTCAGTGTTGGCTTCAAAGCTTCAAAGGATAGGACAACTCTTTTATTAGGGGATAATGCAGCTGGTGAACTTAAGTTGAAGCCAATGGTCATTTATCATTTTGAAAATCCTAGAGACCTTCATAGCGATGCTAAATCTATCCTTTCTGTGCTCTAGAAGTGGGTTAACAAAGCCTGGATGACAGCACATCTGTTTACACTATAGTTTAGTTTATACAGTACAGTAGAGTGAATACTTTAAGCCCATTGTTGAGATTTACTGCTCATTGACAATGCACCTGGTCACCCAAGAGCTCTGATGGAGACGTACAAGATGAATGTTGTTTTCATGCCTGCTAGGACAACACGCAGTCTTCAGCCCATAGATCAAGGAGTAATTCTCGCTTTTAGGTCTACTATTTAAGAAATGCACTTTGTAAGGCTACAGCGCCACAGAGAGTGATTCCTCTGATGGATCTGGGCAAAGTAAATAGAAAACCTTCTGGAAAGGATTCACCATCCTAGACATCATTAAGCACATTCATGATTTGTAGGAGGAGGTTAAAATATCTACATTAACAGGAGTTTGGAAGAAGTTGATTCTACCTCTCATGGATGACTTTGAGACATTCAGGGCTTCAGTGGAGGAAGTCACTGCAGATGTGGTGGAGAACAAGAATTACAAGTGGAGGCTGAAGAGGTGGCTGAACTGCTGCAATCTCTTGGTAAAACCTGAATGGATGAGGAGTTGCTTCTCAGATGAGCAAGGAAGGTGGTTTCTTGAGATGGAACCTACTCCTTATGAGAATGCGGTGAGCATTTTTGAAATGACAATGAAGGGTTTATAATAGGACATAAACTTAGAAGACAAAGCAGCTGCAGGGTTTGAGAGGATTGACTGCAATTTTGAAAGAAGTTCTACTGTGGGTAAAATGCTATGAAACAACATTGCCTGCCACAGAGAAACCTTTCGCGAAAGGAAGAGTCGATTGATGTGGCAAACTTAACTGTTGTCTTATTTAAGACATTGCCACAGCCACCCCGACCTCCAACAACCACTATCCCGATCAGTCAGCAGCCACTGATGTTGAGGCAAGACCCTTTACCAGCAAAACGATGATGATTTGCTAAAAGCTCAGATGATCGCTATAGCAATTTTTATCAAGAACACATTTTAAATTAAGGTAGGTACATTTTTTAGACATAATGCTATTGCACACTTAATAGACTACAGTATAGTTTAAACCTAACTTTTATATGCACTGGGAAATTTAAAAAAAATTTGTGATATTTACTTTATTGTAGTGGTATGGAACCAAGCCCACCATATCTCCAAGGTGTGCCTGTGTGATGCCCTGTGCATAATTATATGTGCTATACTTTTATACAACTGACAGTACAGTGGGTTTGTTTACAGAAGCAGCTGCACAGACACAGGAGGACTGTATTTTTAACTAGCTGGGTCAGAAGGGAGATGCAATCTGTTGTCAGGTAATACCCGAATCCATGCGATTTTGCCTCAGACTCACTGAATCACGGGACTGAAATGTTTGAAGATCAGAGTCCAAATACTCACTCCTATCACTCCTAGCAAAAAGCACACCAATTGGTTGTCTAGGTTGACTACACTGTGTCTGGATATGTTTAGTGAGAGTAAATCTGTCATTTCCAGAGACAATTCATTTCTTCTTTTCATAGGTTGGCCTAATATAAATTTTGTCCTGATTGAATATTCAAAACACCAGTTTCAAAACAATTAGGTTAACCTGGAGCAGTGGTTCAATCAAATTGCAATACAGTCTACATGTATTTAACTGTCGAGTCATTTAAATGAGTTTCGAGCAGACTGAAACATCAATCTAAAATATTCAGATTTTTAGTAATCTATTCTAATGAAGAGTGACTTTCTAAAATTGTTTGTTTTTAAGACAGTCTTCCCAAGGCTTTCTCCCAATAAAGGACTAACAAACAGAAAAAGCTCAAAGTAAAGCTGGCAAGGCTATCAAAGAGCAAGAGAGAGCACTGGGTGCTGGCCTGGAGAGTGGGGACCCCATCTGAGCCCCGCCTCTCTCAAGCTGGCTGGTTGGCCCCTCACTCAGCGGGATGAGCAGTGGGCACAGTCCACCTTGGAGTGAGGATAAGTGTCTCATGAGAAAGGGCCACTTCCTTCCAAGTGCCTTACAGCTAGAGAACTTTCATAAAAGGAAACTACACACCCAGACAAAGCAATGCATAGACTGAGTGTATGAAGAAATGGCATGAAGGTTGTCATTTCCTATGGCAGCCATTGGCCTCCCGACAGCAGGTATTCCCTCCCAAGATCCAGCTCTAGCTCGCAAGCCCACAGGACCCCACACTCGTGGCCCCCATCTGGCATGGGAGGAAGCCTATTTGCCACCGAGGTACAGAGAGCTCTCCCTAAACTGGGCAGAGTAAAACCCGAGGAGCAAATCCAGTCCCCTGACTGTTTTTCAGCTAAGAATGATTTTACAGATGAACATTTGCAATTAATTTGATGATTAAAAACATTAACTTTGAACCTCAGGTAAACGAATGTTACGCTGCAAAAGAATGATGGTTTTCTCATGAGCAGTAGAGCTAAAACATTGTACTCAATCCTTGTTCTTGTATTTTCGGTTTTATCAAAAATCTGTGGAAATGCGTTTTTTCTTTTGTTACATAAATACCAGGATAATGTCTACAACTTTGCCATTTGGCCTGCAAAACCTGAAATATTTACTCTGCCCTTTACAGAACAAAGCTTGTGGACCCCTGGTTTAAGCAGCATCTGGTCACTCAGCAATATAAGGATCAGTTGGTCAGACGCAGAGGAGATTAGTTAGAAGGGAATGAGATGGAGCAAAACAGTGGATGCCTTAATTGCTTATAACAAAAGCATAAGCGAATGCCATTACTGCGATTGGAATTTATCCAGGATGTTAGGATCAACTCAAAATGCCACGAGCTCTTTCATGTCCCTGAGTGCTCCGTTCTTTACTTTTATATCCTTTCCAAAAGACAGAGCTCCTCCATGCCAGGTTATTGGCTGGATATGACAATAGTAAATCTCCCGTGACACTTCCAGCAGCACATAAGAAGACAGTTCTCAGAAATGACCGATAATTGACCCTGTGCGACCTGCCTGAGCGTGTGAGGTCTCACTGGCTCTAACATTAAGTATAGAATTATTTCCCAATAGATACTTTGCATGTAATGCTATTCAACTATTCAGAAAATGAACAAAATAGAGTCAAGGAAGAGAATAGACTCCTTTTTATCTCCCAGTGATAAATGAAATTGAGTTTTGACCAGTTGATGGAAAAATTACCTCTTATTTCTAAAATCAATGATGACATAATTAGATTTAGCAAATGGATTTTTTTTTTTTTTAAGTGGGGGAAAAAAAGTCCTTTAAAGTCACCAGGTCTATTTTCTATAGTTAAGCTAGGAGAATTCCCTGATCTGAATTTTCCAGAGTTTTGTTCAGTTTAATAAAAGAGTTTAACTTTGTTTTATCAGTATTGCTGCATAAAAAATCACCACAAAATAAATGACCACTTAAAGCAATGGCGATTCTGTATTTCTCACGCGTCCTTGGGTTGACTGTCTGGTTCTCATGGCTGCAGTCAGCGGGTGGCTGGGCTGGGACTGGGTGGCTGAGCAGGGTTGTTCTCACACCGGTGGAGCCTCAGCAGGGTGGGCCCAGGAGGCTGAGCCTCTCTCCTTCCACGTGGGATGTTATTGCAGCTTCCACCCAGTGTGGAGAGGCTTTGCAAGAGCAGAGGCTGCAAGATCTCTTGGAAGCAGAGGTCGGGAGTCACTCAGTGTCAATTCTGCTACACTGTGTTGGTCAAAGCTGGTCACAGGGCTAGCAAAGGATCAAGGGGTAGATGAATAGACTTTACATTCTACTGAGAGGAGCTTCAAATACCTTGTGGCCATTTATAACCTCTCACACTTTTATTCTAATTCATTATCATCACGGATCCTGAGATAGTAGGTAATACTCTATAAAAATGCCTGACAGTTCCTTGAAGGTCTTGCGCAATGCTAATGCAAGCAACTAAGTGGCTTTAGCAGGAAAAGCATCAGAAATAAGACAGAAAACACCATCTTCTATTTAACAAAATTATGGAACAGATGCATTTAGAATTCTATATGCAATTTGCTCCATTTGCTCAACTTGCTGTGGAAAGAGTTTTGTATTGGAAGGCCAAAGGCTTCCCTTCCCATATCCACTATTTGCTAGCTGTGCAATATTGGGTTAATTAATTAAACCCTCTTGCCTTTGTTTTCTCTTCTCTGAAACAGGAATGAGACTAGTGCCTATGTCATAGAGCTCCTGGAGGACAAAGGGAGGCAATAGATTTTTGCATCCAGCATAGTGCTTGGCACAGAATAGATCCATACTAAATATTAATCATAATTATTCTCATGTTCCTGTTATCGTCATTGATTAGTTGGCACAACTAACTAAATCAGAAAATCAAGGCTCTTAAATGCCATGATCTTAACATTTACTTATTCCAGTCTGCTTGATTTTAAAATCTGGTTTTGCAATGGTTCTTTTGAGTAGCTGGATAGGCTGGGTTACAGAGCAGGTAGAGAGAAAGACAAACAGCCACAAAATATAGCAAAGTTTGTTTTTTACTCATTAAACATCTAATGGGGGTGCAGGCAGCTTTCCAAGGCAGCTACAGTCCACGTAGTGACTCAGAGATCCAGGGTGCACTGGCAGCCTAGACCTACTCACTTAACACAAGCCCTCCTTGTTCACTACGCCAGGGGCAGAGAGAACAGAGGATCACCAGGTTTTACACTGCTTCAGCCTGGAAGTAATGCCATCATCTCAGCTCACATTTCATTGCCTGCAGCTAATCTTGTGATCCATGTAAGTGTGGGATGGTGCAAAGTATGACTGGAAGAGTGTTCCCAAGGAGGAGAAAGTGAGCTGGACTTAGTGAACACAGAGCATGCTCTCCTTCATACTAGTGATTCAGTCTGTGCTTCGTTCCACAATTTTCTGAACTGGTTCTTCTCACTGTTGATAGTTCTGAATGGCAGCCAGTTCTGCTTCATATGGCATGTTGGTCTGCAGCATTTCCCTTTGGGGTTATACAGGATAACACTATTCTCTCTCCCATAGGAGGTATTCTGGAATGTAAGGAAGACAGAAGGACGTGACAGCCCAGTCGATTGGTGTATTAGTCCATTTTCATGCTGCTAATAAAGGCACACCCGAGACTGGGAAGGAAAAGAGGTTTTAATAGACTTGCAGTTCCACGTGGCTGGGGAGGCCTTGCAATCATGGTGGAAGGTGAAAGGCACGTCTTACATGGCGTCAGACAACAGAAGAGAGCTTGTGCAGGGAAATTTCCATTTTTAAAACCATCAGCTCTCATGAGATTTATTCACTATCATGAGAACAGCATGGGAAATACCTGCCCCTGTGATTCTTATGATTACTTACTTATGTAAGTAAGCTAGTACTTACATAGTGCTTACAGTGAGCCAGGCACCATTCACAGAAACCCCATGAAGTGAGCCCTATGTTTCTCAGTTGATTAATGAGGAAACTGATGCAGAGTGGAGTCCGGTTTTTGGCTCAGATCAGATAGCATCATGTTGTGGAACAGTCTGGCTCCGCCTCTGTCTTCCTGCCCACACCACACTGGGTTCCTCTCCACTGAGCTCTGGGCACAGCTTGTGTACTGAGACCGCAGGAATCGACCTTAGCTTTTCTCTACACGATACTCTCTCGAAACCCACCTTCTATCTGGATGGGGCCATGGGATAATCAAGATGCAGAAAGGCGTTAGCAGGTGATTGGATCATTTCATTCTAATTGGCAGAAAGCGGTGGAAATAGAACAGACTCAATACATAAAGGGTAGGTTTGTCTCCTTGCTTTTTAAATTTTAATTTAATTTAATTAGTTTATTTATTTTGAGGTGGAGTCTTACGCACCCTATCACCCAGGCTGGCGTGCAGTGGCATAATCTTGGCTCACTACAACCTCCACCTCCCAGGTTCAAGCAATTTTCCTGCCTCAGCCTCCTGAGCAGCTGGGATTACAGGCGCTCGCCACCACGCCTGTCTAATTTTTGTATTTTTAGTAGCGCACCATGTTGGCCAGGCTGATCTCAAACTCCTGACCTCAAGGGATCAGCCCACTTCACCCAGCCAAGAACTTCTTGCTCTTTTAAAATATGAGCACAATTAAAATAGTACAATCAATGGAAAGATGATGGATAGATGACAGACAGACAGACAAAGATAGAGGAGAGTTACTGAACAATTTTTCTCTGGTATTTTTCTGAGTCACTCTGAAAGTGGAGAAGAGTCGGTGCCAGGGAAGCACCGGGACAAGAGCCTACGAGCATGTTCCCTTGGGCCTTGTGTTTGCTGGAGTCTGTGAGACCCACAGCAAATCCTCGTGGGAATTAACTCATACTAATGCCGTGATGCTTTCCAGAAAGCAATGCCTCAGCCCACGAAGCTGATGAAACAAGAAAGGATCACCCTTTCAGGCTCCTCTACTGTTTAAAAATAGAAGTGAGGTCAGGAGGCCAGGAAGGAATGCTGAGGAGAGAGCCCAGCGTTTTTTGGTTTTGGTTTTGTTTTTTTCTTGGACACTCAAATCCACGATACCAGCCTAAGCAAACCAATAATCAAAACACATGTGGACATGAGGCATCCTGAAGGGAAGCACATGCTCTCAGGCCCTGCTTTGGTTGGATTCAAGGGAAACACATGCTCTCAAGCCCTGCTTTGGTTGGATTCCGCTCTTCCATTAGCTGTGCTGCTGTTAATGTTAAGCTGATATAGCTATAACCCTCCTTAAATAGCATCCTGGGGGCGTCCTGAATCCACAGGCATGCTGGGGGTGCAGTGCTGTCACGCATCTGTGCATTTAGGACGTTCACACAATGAGTCATTTATGAAAAGCCAGCGGATTTGTGAACAAAGAAAGTTCTAATTAAATCTTCACTTTGCTGCTCTGTAGCTGATGGTCAATGGACACTCCTATTTTTAATCTCATCTATTTTATACTAGGCTTTTGTTGCTTTTATTTGCATTTAACTGAACCCAGAAACTTGACAGTTTGTGACTTAATAAAATAGATTTGGAAACAAGACTTAAATCCATCTCTCTCTCTCTCTCCTTAAGTTCTAGGACACTCGAAAATGTGCTTATAAAAATGATCATTTGGCTTGGTATTTTGGTCCATTCCTAGTAAAAAAAAAAGTGAATTAATCTTAATAATTGCAAAGAAATCATATATGGAGCAGTCCTCGGAAGAGCAATTACTCAAGGACAGTGGTTTTCATTAAAAAGTTAACATTTATCTTATTATAGTAATTACCTTATCGCAGTAAATTGGTGATATTTTCCTACTCCTTCAGTGAGACAGCATAGTAAGATAGGTTCACTGCAGTAAGATGCTTTGGAACTTATTAACAAGCATCATGTGAATTTTTTAAATTTGATTTTAAAAAGGCAAAAACACACTTTACTTTCTCTGTATGTAACAAGGTTAAGTTATAAAACTGTCATCAGACATTACCTATCTGTCTTCTAAATGACTATCCTTTGAGATATGACCGTACCAGTTGTATTTGTTATCAGGTAAAATATTTTCTGGTTTTGACTTCTTCCTTTAGGAAAGAAATATCACCTGAAGTGAAAGACTTTGTGCCCATCTGCAAAGGCTCAGTGAATTCTAAGATATCTCAGAAATTGCCAAACTCAATGTTACTTATTTTCATGACAAGGCGTCGGAAACACAAAGATGTTAATGCACTTATGTAAAATTCAGTGGTGAGATCATGGTGAAGTGAAGAGTGGAATCTGTGTCTCCTGGCTCTTAGTGTTCTTTCAATGTGTCCATTACTAATGTGTGTGTGTGTAAAACACCTTTATGTTTGTGGCTAAGATAACCACATGGGGGCTGGAAGGGCTTTGATCTCCAGTCTCAAATCATCCCGAAGAAACCACAGGGCATTTTAACTGGCTCTCCTTGTCTCATTCTCTCTGCGACAAATTCGTACAAAAGTTGTTTGCCCCTGACTGGTCCAGCCCGTCTGCATCCCTGGTCCTGAAGCTGCATACGCTGGGTTGCCTGTGAATCTGTCTCACCATGAAAGGCCTTCCTGTGTGTGCTCACCTCCACGCCAGTGACTCAGCTAGAACCTTTTTACCTCATCATTGGAGGTGCAGATTTGCCACTTAATAACGAGTCTACTCCCTAGTTGATGCTGGTTAGATGTTCGAGAAACCGTCAGTGAAGACTGGAAGATGTCACCAAATTCCAAGTCATGCACCTATGTGGCGCTGGGTAGATAAAGCAGAATGTCTCTGAGCAACACCATTCTACCATCAGTGCTGAATCCTCCTTGTAGGATCCATCTCCAGAGGAGCGATCAATCTCAGTTCCTTCATGACGCTATTCCATCAAGGTGAAACTCCATGCATTTCCTCAGGTGGGTAATACCAGCATTGATGACATAAATGTTTTCTCTCCATTAGGCCAAGGCGGTCCACTGGTCTGCTTGCTCAGAAACTCCTCCTAGAGATGTAGAAAGTCATCTTGCCAGGCACATGTTCTCCTCAGGCTCCTTAACTGCTTTAAGAGGATCCTAATTCTCCTCCCAGTGAGGCTGACTAGTAAAGCATGTGACTGTGCCCTTATCGGCCATACAGAGTAATCACATATTAGGTATTGCCCAAGAAGTATAACTTCAAACTTGTTGCTGCTATGGGCTTACCAAGAGCCTGGTCTGAAAGACACGCCATCCAAACTTTTTGGTGCTTTAAAATCTACTTCTGGATTAATTGGACCAGCAGGGACCCACATACCCAGACCTCATTTTTTCTGCCCCTGTAGAATTGCTTTAACTGAATGACATGTTGATGTTGTGTCTTCAGCTAGCCCTCATCACAGGATGAGACTCGGTGCATTTCCTTAGGCAGGTAATAGCAGCACCTGTGACACATGTGTCTTCTTGCCGTTAGGCCAAGGTGGTCCATCTGCTCTACCTGCTAGGATGCTCCTCATGGGGGTGTAGAAAGCCATCTTCCCAGAAAGAACGTTCTAAGAAATGTGTCCCATGAACTCATTGTAAGGTGTAATGTTAGGAAGCGACTGAGGCTCATATTGCACAGTGTCTTTTTTCTGTACATGCATGAAAAACAATTCTCACTCATTGTAGTAGCAGAGATGATTATGCTTCTAACAAGGGAAGATTTCTTTTTCAAAAAACACAACGAGTTACGTATGTGGTGACATTCCTTTCTTTGGATTGGCAGCTGCTGCGCTCATGGCCGTATTTGTAGCCAAGCCTGAAAGGCGCAGACATCGGGCAGGCTACGGCACCTTATGCTACTAACTTCACTTACCTTTATTTTTCTTTCCTAGAATTTTCTCACCCACTTATTTTCTGTCACTTTGTTGCGTTGTTTATATTTTTGTAGGTTGGCTTAGATTCCTTTTGGAAGAAGGCAAATAAAAGGAAATAAAGATGCCACAGATAAATTCCTGCCAATGTGTTGCATATATAGGACACTTAATGCTGGGGGAGAAAACTGCTTAATAAGCCATCTAGACATGTAGAAATATAGAACTTGAAGTGTGGCTAATTGCCACTCCTAGTGACAGTTTACATCTGGATGAGACTGGGCGGTGATGACATGCAGGACTAATACACTGTGTTTCATATCACTGGAAATCTGCCATCCTGGAAGGCCCTTCAGGTTGACTTACATGTAGCATATCTAGTTTGTGTTTTCAATGAGCCAACAAACATCAACTAACTCTTTAGGCTCTGAAAAAATTTTAGCATGTGATGGTCGTGGGGGAGGCTGTCTGAAAGTACTGATACCCTTGTTCTTTCACCTTAAAATGAGGGTGGGTTGGGAGAAACCATCCCCTTGCTTTTAATCCAAAGCAGAACTTCAGCGCTCTGTCTGTAAGCAGTAACTGGGCAAACACAGACACAAAAGTAATGCTGTCTCCTTCACTTTCAGTCGAGCCAGGAAGTCACGTGGATGTGGGCAGCTGAATTCAGCCGTCCTATAGAACCCTGTGCATCCTCATGCCAGTAGCCCAAGTGCCCCACCTTATATGAGCAAGAATCAAGAAAGGACAAAGAATTCAGTTTCTTTCACAGAATTCCTCTCAGCATTAGCCTCGGCAGTGTGCCTTCATGATCTCTTTGTGTGTGCCGTTATTCTTCTCTTCTCTTCTCTTCTCTTCTCTTCTCTTCTCTTCTCTTCTCCTCTCCTCTCCTCTCCTCTCCTCTCCTCTCCTCTCC